>NC_137194.1:6984203-6996703 GCF_960531495.2 Zeus faber | reverse complement strand
GCTGATTGCGCCGCCTCGCTTTCTGTCCGACGCGGCGCCCGGTCACCTGCTTGGAGGCGGTTCGATCCCCCATCCGCCGTGGCGCCTAGAGGGCTTTGGCTGCGATGAGACGGCGTCAAAAAGCTTGGATAGAAACACTTGACCTCACGACACATGAGAATTGACTCGTGTTTTTATTTCATGTAAGATCGAGCCGAGACGAGGCAAGCTGCGGCCGAAACGATCATGCAGGGAACTAAATGAAGGACTTCATTCATAAACAAGACATGATGACAACAAACACTAAAGTTAAAATATTAACTAAGTTCCTGGCAGGCTGTTACTGTGCTGCTGTGTCACACTGTTGGATATATATATATATATATATATATATATATATGTATATACAAATAGCCTATCCCATACACGTAACTCTATTTCCTTCAATTTTGTACCCCCGCTTTGCATAATCTTTTTGAGTCAAATTTTATTTTAATTTTATTTTATTTATATTATTCGATTCACTAACTGCATTACATTTTAGGAATAAATTTGTTTCAGTTAGTTGCTAGGTAGGAATTAGGTTAGCTATTATGTTCCGTTTTAACTATTGCGCATAATCTCCAGGTGCGTTGCAAAGACATTTCCCTGCATATATGTGTGAAGGTATGTATATGTATGTGTATATGAATGTGTATATGTATGTGTATAGGTATGTGTTATGTATATGTATGTATATGTATGTGTATATGTATGTATATGTATGTGTATATGTATATGTATGTGTATATGTATGTATATGTTTGTGTATATGTATGTGTATGTGTATATGTATGTGTATATGTATAGGTATGTGTATATGTATGTGTTAATGTATATGTGCGTGTATATGTATGAAGGTATGTATGTATATGTATCTGTATATGTATGTATGAAGGTATGTATATGTATGCGTATATGTATGTGTATATGTATATCTATGTATATGTATGTGTATATGTATGAATGTATGTATATGTATGAATGTGTGTATGTGTATGTGTATATGTATGAAGGCATGTACAGTATATGTATGTGTATATGTATGTGACGAATAAACCTCTTCAATCTCGAATCTTCATAGCGTTCTGGACGTTGACACATCGACAGCAGAACATGAGAGCTCTGCTCCTCGGTGAAAACTAAATGTAATTATCATCTTTAGTTCAGTTGGTGCACGCCGCTTCTCCCCTACACGGTAAACAACCTGCACGCTGCACGGGCCTCCAAGTTCCACTTTATTGATTGACCGATCAATTATCCAGTACACACGGCGGTAATAAGGGTTTCCTGTATATATATATTTAATTCAACAGTACTTTTGACAGGATTTGATCTCGAGAAATCTTTCTGTTTATTGTTTACGGTCCCCTCCGCCAAGTTACAGGTGGAGCAGGGGCCAAGGTGGCGGCGGTGATGGTGGCCACCGAAGAGGAGAACGGTAGAATAAAAGAAAGAAGGACGGACGGGAAAAAGGGCCGGAAAGGATGAAACCGACCGACGGTTATTTATAGCCGAAACCGGGGGCCGTGCGTCTTTTTTCACAAGCACATAATGTGACTTGTTCTCAGTTTCGCTCTCGCATCCACTCCAACCGCCTCCGCCTCCGCCAGCAACACCAACCAACACCACCGGCACCAGCACCAGCAGTGGAGACTCCACGAAGATAAAAATGAGCGTTGAGTCGGAGTCCGGTGCGAGTGTGGATCACAGTGTTGACCCAACGTGTGTGTGTGCGTGTGTGCGTGCGTGCGTGCGTCCGAAGCCGCCACTCAAAATCATTTCCACCGGCGAGATCTCGGCTATCTCCGCGGATTGAACTCCGGGGCCGAATGGGCTCCGACGCGCCGTGCCGGCACGTTGGAGCCGGCGTCTCGGATGGAGATAAGATGAACGTTGAGGATGAGGCGGAGGTGTTGGCTCCTGAGAGAACACTTTTTAAATAAAGTTTATAATGTCATTTTTTTTAGGAAGCAGCTGTCCGGTGTTGGAACGCCTCACATGGTGAACTGTAGCTCTCAACACTGATGCCATTTCTCACCTGGGGGCACTTTGCCTCCGATCCCGACATCTGAAAAACACTGTATGAAAGAGGCGCGGCCTGTGGATGCAGGGACTTAAGTGTTAAATACTTTTTAAGAGTTTTTCAGAATCAATTTTGACCAAATTTAAGACTTTCCGGCGAATCGTCTCTCGAGTATTACATACTGTAGGTTCGGTCGTGGACTCGTAGAAGTGTTGTCATCAACTTGACTAATTTTGTCAGAAAGATATATGTATGGATGAATAAAATTGGATAAAATGTTTATGAAGAAATACAGACCTCATTTACAGTATATAATATCTAATGACTTTTAAGGAATTGTGTGTTGTGTTGTGTGACATGGAACGGCTGCATTAGGGAACGCTACTTTGAGGGACGTGCTACCGTAAGCACTTACTGTCTGTCTCGATGCCTGCATGTCTGGTTTAGTGTGGAAGGAAGGGTGTATGTGTGTGTGTGTGCGTGTGTGTGTGTGTGTGTGTGTGTGTGTGTGTCTGTGTGTGTGTGTGGGGTAAGCTTTGTAAGAATGTGGCTTGATTCCCTTTTTAATCTCACCTGGCATGGTCACCCCCGGCTTGAGGGTGTGCGTGTGTTTGTGTGTTTGTGTGTGTGTGCCCTGTGACCTTATTTTGGACCTTTTCCTTGACGTCTAGAGCGCCTTGCTCCCACCTCATGTCTGGACGGACTCCAAATAAACGCCGCGTCGACGGACCGCCCCACTCCAGCCTTTCAAAGCGTTACGAACGGCCAAGGCGTCGGTGGAGACCGGCGGCCCGACCGGCTCGTGAGAACAACCGGTGGGGAACGCCCCGGTCCCCTAGAACCCGTCGCTCGCCCGCCCCTCCCCCCGACCGAGACGGAACGTAACGGGGCCGGACGCCAGGGCGATGCCGTCGGAGGGAGGAGAAGAAGCTTCCGGCGGCGGAGAAAGACAGAGGAGTTAAACGGACGGAGGACCCGAGAAGCGTCCAGTGCCAGCCGTCATCCACCCACACGCGCACACCTCCACCCGGGACGTGCGCGCCAGCGCGTGTAGGCGCGTTTGTGCGTCCGCGTCCCTCGTCCCAAGACATTATGTCGGCGGCTTGGAATTTCCTGTCCGGGTCCCGTCCCGAGGGCCACGAATGAAGCCGTCGCCACCCGGCGGCCCTATCAAACGTTCGGCCGAACCGGCAACCGCGGGTTGCGTGGCGGAGACAGAGGCCTCTGTTGTCCCGTGACCTTTGCAATTGGGTTTTGCGGGTCCGCTTCCAACTCAGAGCAAGTCCTAAATGAATGGACAAACCAGTGAATCCAGCGTCATTCATTTAGGGCCGACGCTGATTGCGCCGCCTCGCTTTCTGTCCGACGCGGCGCCCGGTCACCTGCTTGGAGGCGGTTCGATCCCCCATCCGCCGTGGCGCCTAGAGGGCTTTGGCTGCGATGAGACGGCGTCAAAAAGCTTGGATAGAAACACTTGACCTCACGACACATGAGAATTGACTCGTGTTTTTATTTCATGTAAGATCGAGCCGAGACGAGGCAAGCTGCGGCCGAAACGATCATGCAGGGAACTAAATGAAGGACTTCATTCATAAACAAGACATGATGACAACAAACACTAAAGTTAAAATATTAACTAAGTTCCTGGCAGGCTGTTACTGTGCTGCTGTGTCACACTGTTGGATATATATATATATATATATATATATATATATGTATATACAAATAGCCTATCCCATACACGTAACTCTATTTCCTTCAATTTTGTACCCCCGCTTTGCATAATCTTTTTGAGTCAAATTTTATTTTAATTTTATTTTATTTATATTATTCGATTCACTAACTGCATTACATTTTAGGAATAAATTTGTTTCAGTTAGTTGCTAGGTAGGAATTAGGTTAGCTATTATGTTCCGTTTTAACTATTGCGCATAATCTCCAGGTGCGTTGCAAAGACATTTCCCTGCATATATGTGTGAAGGTATGTATATGTATGTGTATATGAATGTGTATATGTATGTGTATAGGTATGTGTTATGTATATGTATGTATATGTATGTGTATATGTATGTATATGTATGTGTATATGTATATGTATGTGTATATGTATGTATATGTTTGTGTATATGTATGTGTATGTGTATATGTATGTGTATATGTATAGGTATGTGTATATGTATGTGTTAATGTATATGTGCGTGTATATGTATGAAGGTATGTATGTATATGTATCTGTATATGTATGTATGAAGGTATGTATATGTATGCGTATATGTATGTGTATATGTATATCTATGTATATGTATGTGTATATGTATGAATGTATGTATATGTATGAATGTGTGTATGTGTATGTGTATATGTATGAAGGCATGTACAGTATATGTATGTGTATATGTATGTGACGAATAAACCTCTTCAATCTCGAATCTTCATAGCGTTCTGGACGTTGACACATCGACAGCAGAACATGAGAGCTCTGCTCCTCGGTGAAAACTAAATGTAATTATCATCTTTAGTTCAGTTGGTGCACGCCGCTTCTCCCCTACACGGTAAACAACCTGCACGCTGCACGGGCCTCCAAGTTCCACTTTATTGATTGACCGATCAATTATCCAGTACACACGGCGGTAATAAGGGTTTCCTGTATATATATATTTAATTCAACAGTACTTTTGACAGGATTTGATCTCGAGAAATCTTTCTGTTTATTGTTTACGGTCCCCTCCGCCAAGTTACAGGTGGAGCAGGGGCCAAGGTGGCGGCGGTGATGGTGGCCACCGAAGAGGAGAACGGTAGAATAAAAGAAAGAAGGACGGACGGGAAAAAGGGCCGGAAAGGATGAAACCGACCGACGGTTATTTATAGCCGAAACCGGGGGCCGTGCGTCTTTTTTCACAAGCACATAATGTGACTTGTTCTCAGTTTCGCTCTCGCATCCACTCCAACCGCCTCCGCCTCCGCCAGCAACACCAACCAACACCACCGGCACCAGCACCAGCAGTGGAGACTCCACGAAGATAAAAATGAGCGTTGAGTCGGAGTCCGGTGCGAGTGTGGATCACAGTGTCGACCCAACGTGTGTGTGTGCGTGTGTGCGTGCGTGCGTGCGTCCGAAGCCGCCACTCAAAATCATTTCCACCGGCGAGATCTCGGCTATCTCCGCGGATTGAACTCCGGGGCCGAATGGGCTCCGACGCGCCGTGCCGGCACGTTGGAGCCGGCGTCTCGGATGGAGATAAGATGAACGTTGAGGATGAGGCGGAGGTGTTGGCTCCTGAGAGAACACTTTTTAAATAAAGTTTATAATGTCATTTTTTTTAGGAAGCAGCTGTCCGGTGTTGGAACGCCTCACATGGTGAACTGTAGCTCTCAACACTGATGCCATTTCTCACCTGGGGGCACTTTGCCTCCGATCCCGACATCTGAAAAACACTGTATGAAAGAGGCGCGGCCTGTGGATGCAGGGACTTAAGTGTTAAATACTTTTTAAGAGTTTTTCAGAATCAATTTTGACCAAATTTAAGACTTTCCGGCGAATCGTCTCTCGAGTATTACATACTGTAGGTTCGGTCGTGGACTCGTAGAAGTGTTGTCATCAACTTGACTAATTTTGTCAGAAAGATATATGTATGGATGAATAAAATTGGATAAAATGTTTATGAAGAAATACAGACCTCATTTACAGTATATAATATCTAATGACTTTTAAGGAATTGTGTGTTGTGTTGTGTGACATGGAACGGCTGCATTAGGGAACGCTACTTTGAGGGACGTGCTACCGTAAGCACTTACTGTCTGTCTCGATGCCTGCATGTCTGGTTTAGTGTGGAAGGAAGGGTGTATGTGTGTGTGTGTGCGTGTGTGTGTGTGTGTGTGTGTGTGTGTGTGTCTGTGTGTGTGTGTGGGGTAAGCTTTGTAAGAATGTGGCTTGATTCCCTTTTTAATCTCACCTGGCATGGTCACCCCCGGCTTGAGGGTGTGCGTGTGTTTGTGTGTTTGTGTGTGTGTGCGTGCGTGCGTATATGTTTGTTAGTGTCAGGTTGTGCTGGGCACTACCAAACACTGCTATAACATTCCTCTTCCTTATGATTCACACGCATTATTTTTCTCTCTCTACACCTGACCAGAGAAAGCATGAAAGAAAGAAAGAAAGAAAGAAAGAAAGAAAGACAGGAAGTTCAGCGTCAATTGGGACGAATGGAGAGACAGAAGGAAGGCCGAGCGAGAGAGTGAAAGGAAGAGAGAGAGAGAGACACACACAGAGACAGATAAAGAGAGAGAAGCAGAGAGACAGAAAGAGTGTGTGTGTGAGAGAGAGAGAAAGAGAGAGAGACGGTGGGAGGAAGCGCTCAGTGGAAAGCATGATGTCATGATTAGTGAGGTGCGACCGTCCTGCAGCCACATTGGCACCACATGGCAGCCAGAGGCACACACACACACACACACACACACACACACACACACACACACACACACACACACACACACACACACACACACACACACACACACACACACACACACACACACAACACACACTCCTCTCACTCTGTTTCTAACTAATCACAGCTGCTGGCAGGAAACAATGCAGCCATTGTCACCAGTAACGTTGAACGTGCACAACTACTAGGAGTGTGCACGGGGATCCACAGCAGAATATATTCCGTTATTCTGGTTTGGTTTAGGATTGAAACACCGCCGTCAAACAACAATGTCCCAAAATAGTGAAATTAAAGTCAAAATGTCATTTTATTGTGTATTTACATATAAAGTACTGTGTTATTAAATAGTAATAGGAAATAACAACAACGACGCATCAAACCAAATCAATAGTTGCATTCTACGGTTGAAGGCGGTTGACTTTTCCCATGAGCCATTGCAGTTTTTCCCGGGAGGGTGAACCCTGTGCGCCAGCGCGCGCGGGCAAACAACACGTGCATGGTGGCAGCGTCTCGCGCATGTAATTGCAAAACAACAGCCAATTATCTCATTAAAGACGGCAATTAAGGTGGTTGCCGAGATGTCCTTGCCAGCTGCCGGCATATGGACACAAATGGTGTGAAATTACTGTGTGCGTGCGTGCGTGCGTGCGTGCGTGCGTGCGTGCGTGCGTGGGTGCGTGGGTGGGTGGTGTTTTGCTCTGGGTTGAGTCGAGTTGGGTGGGGTTGGGTGGGGCGGACCACCCAACGGCGGAGCGTCTCGAGGAAAAAAAAACGCTCTGGAAAGTGCAAATCAGCCGAAAAAAACAGACGGACGAGGAAGGAGGGCGGAGGTTTGGCAAAGTCAAAGAGGAAGTAGTTAAGAAAAATATGTATTTTGAAACAGTGGAAGCTAGATAGATAGATAGACACAGGTGGACAGACGGACAGACAGACAGACAGACAGACAGACAGATAGATAGACCGATAGATAGACAGATAGATAGATAGACGGATAGATAGATAGATAGATAGATAGATAGATAGATAGACAGATAGACAGATAGATAGACAGATAGATAGACAGATAGAGCCAAAAGGCAGAAGAGCGATAAAAAACGGGAGATTTTGAGCTAAGAAGGCACGAGACCACGTGTTGTTTTCTGATGCTGTGTAAAGATTTTCTCTGGACTCGACGGCTTCGCTGGCGGAGATGGGTGAGTGTGGACGGAAATAACTCAAAGTACGACTCCTTAAAACTTTAAAGTAAATCTTATAACAGCTGGGTACTTGACCAAGTGACCACAACAGGGTGCACAGGAGAAGTACAAAGAGTTTGTGGTATAGAATAGGGGGCGTGCTTGGAGAACGATCTGGTTGTCGCTGCATCCTGTGGTGGAGGAGGCCGAGTCCCTGAAAGAACCCAGTAGCCCGGAACATTCATATCTCTTCAAGGCCGTTTTTAACAAAGCGGCTACACAACTTTTGCAAAACACAGGAGACAGGTGTTGCTAAATAGGTCATAAACAACCTGCACAAGCACCGGCCTGTGCAGGCTGCGTAATGTCACCGAGGAAATCATATCATATGGAAATACACAGAGGAACATGATGATCCACTGGTTGTATAAGTGGGAGATCATGAAAAGGTCGTTGAACAGTTCATGAAAAGGTCAGTTGAGGATATCTTCTTCGATACTGATACGAAATGTTAAACATGTCTTTAACACTGAGCTTCAAATAAGCAATGTTTTATTGATGCACTTTGCTTAAGATGTCCGTCTAAAGGTCGAAATTCAAGCGGTTTATTTGTCACATATATATATATATATACAGACTTTCATACGTACATATATGCAGTGAAATGTCTTTGCAACGCACGTGGAAATTATGCACAATAGGTACTAAACTGAACATAATAGCTAACCTAAATCCTACCTAGCAACTTACTAACTGACTAATTGACTAACTAACTAAGTAACTAACTGAAATGCTGATGCTGCAGAAATAAACATGTTACTTTGTTACCTGAGGACGAAATAATTCAACACCATGACTGACACCAACACCATGACTGACACCAACACCATGACTTACACCAACACCACGACTTACACCAACACCACGACTTACACCAACACCATGACTGGCACCAACACCATGACTGACACCAACACCATGACTGACACCAACACCATGACTGACACCAACACCATGACTAACAGCGACACCATGACTGACACCAACACCATGACTGACACCAACACCATGACTTACAGCAATACCATGACTAACACCAACACCATGACTAACACCAACACCATGACTGACACCAACACCATGACTTACACCAACACCATGACTTACACCAACACCATGACTGACACCAACACCATAACTTACAGCAACACCATGACTAACAGCAACACCATGACTGACACCAACACCATGACTTACACCAACACCATGACTTACACCAACACCATGACTACACCAACACCATGACTGACACCAACACCATGACTTACACCAACACCATGACTACACCAACACCATGACTAACACCAACACCATGACTTACACCAACACCATGACTTACACCAACACCATGACTGGCACCAACACCATGACTTACAGCAACACCATGACTTACACCAACACCATGACTGACACCAACACCATGCTTTACTTGTTGAACTGAAACAGGATAAAAAAAAACAACAGCAATATCCAATAAATAATAACAATAAAGTTTCCATTTGATGCTAAATTTGAGCATAAAAGAAAAACCAGGTGTTATGTATTTGTTGATGTTTTTGTGATATCTCTGTCTTGTAGTTAAGTCTAGATTAGTGTAGATTGATGTTTCTTCAGGCTTATTGTTGATTTCTAGGCTTATGTTACTGTTTTGGTTCATTCTATGTTAAAATACAAATTGTTTATCAGCAGGTCACTGTCCGTCTGTCCACAAGCACACACATAGAAACACACACACACACACACATGCATGCACACTTTCACAGGAACACACACGTGCGCGCATACATGCACACATACCAACGCATACATGCCTGCATGCATGCGCACACACACACACACACACACACACACACACACACACACACACACACACACACACACACACACACACACACACACACACACACACACACACACACACACACTAGAGTGTGCCCACACGCTCAGACACATGCACATAAACACACACACACACAGTGACACACAATCACACACACGTACACGAGAGTGCACACACGTGCAGACACAGGTGTACACACACACACATGCACACACACACACGGCAGGTAAAGAAGTGAGGTGAGATGAGATGAAAAACACATCTCGCTCTCCATCTCCATCAACCCCCTCCACTCCCCCACTCCTCCACCTTCCACCCCCTTCCACTCCTCCACCCCTCCACTCCCCCTTGCTTCTCTCTTTCTATCTCTCCATCTCCCCCCCCTCCTCTCTCTCAATTCGGCCATTCAATTCAATCAGCGCTCGCTGAGAGAGACAGATGAGATCAGAGCGTTGACCTCTACTCATGAGCAGTCAACTGACAAGACACACACACACACACACACACACACACACACACACTGACAGACACACTTAAAGACAAAGCGACTATTAGAGGAAATGACATCATCATCAGCCGCAGCCGTGTCCCAGGGGTCAAGGCTGGCTTTAACTCCCACCCCCTTCACCCCATCCACCTCTCTCTCTCTGCCTCTCTCCCATTCTCTTGATTACCCCCCCGTGAGGAATCGCGGTGGTGTCTACATTCACCTCCATCACCCCCCCCCGCGCCCCGCCTGAGAGAGAGAGAGAGAGAGAGAGAGAGAGAGAGAGAGAGAGAGAGAGAGAGAGAGGGGATTGATGGCAGCGCACTCAATTACAGACAGATGGATGGGCGAGATTACAGAACGCTCTATTAGTGTCACTCCATATAGGTGGAGGAGCGGCGGCGGCGGAATCTTAAACAGGAGCAAGGGAGGAAGCGAGGGAGGAGAGGGAGGAGTGCAGCAACCCCTCCTTAAACTGCAGTTCCACGCCGCCGCTGGGGAACAAGAAGCAGACGCACCGCTTCCATTGGAAAAACAGAAAAGAAAAACCTACCTGATCAAAGTCGACAAAACGTCTCAAGACGGGGGGTTTAAAAAAAGTCTGTTCGTTCCGAATTTTTCATGTTGTTTTTTTAATGCCTTTTTAAAAATGTTCCGCTCTCATGTTAAGCTGAAGTTCCAATAAAAAAAACAACAACAACTTTATCTGACCCTGGAGGTGATCCTAAAGACAGATATTGTCATGGTTTCACCCTGTTTTGTTGTAGTTATTCTGTCCTTTGAGCTCTCTCGCTCCAGCTCCCTCTGTCTGTCACCCTGGTTCTGCATTCCTGCCACCGCACACCTGACCCCATTCAGCAATGCAGCCAGCTGTCTCCACCTTCCTCGTCACTCCACCCGTATGTAAGCTGTTTCCCCCTTCACTCAGTCCTTGTCAGATTGCCGTTGTATCCACTGCGTCAAAACTGCTGCGTCAAATCAACTCCCTGTTTCCTGTACCTTCCGCCCCAACCTCTGCCTGTTCCCTGGATCCTGGTTCTCTGCCTGTTCCCTGGATCCTGATTCGCTGCCTGATTCCCTGGATCCTGGTTCTCTGCCTGATTCCCTGGATCCTGGTTCTCTGCGTGATCCCCTGGATCCTGGTTCACTGCCTGTTCCCTGGATCCTGATTCTCTGCCTGTTCCCTGGAACCCCGATTCCCTGCCTGATTCCCTGGATCCTGATCCTCTGCCTGATTCCCTGCCGGATATGTTTGCCTCCTCTGACTCCTGGTTTTGACCCCTGCCTCTTTTTTGCAATAATACCCTTGATCCCTTGCACCTACTCCTGAGCCTCAGTTGTGTCCTGCACTTGTGTCCTGCACTTCACCAGACAGCAACTTGGGACAGTAGGATGACAGACATGGCGATTCCACAAATTAGGGATCGTGGGGTCTAATTAGGGTGTCCAAATAACCTGTCACCATGGGCATCTGGTCATCCTAAATGCTATCCAATATTGTGTTCATATATCGGACAATATCATCACGTACGGTGGATTCTCGTTGGAAGCGTTTTTGAAAAGCCGGTGCCATCGGGTAGAGTTTCAAAACCTCTCAAACGCCATTGGGCTACGGCAAGTTTGCTCCAAATGACGGCGTGTGGTCGCATCCGCCCGACACCACGAGATGCGACTCAATGAAAAATTACGCAAAATGGAAAGAGATGAGCTTCGTTTTGTCGGGAATTTGAGGAGAACGGCATCGGAACAGCGGTGAGGGAATCCCAGGAGAGAAGCACAGAAGTAGCGATAATGTGCGACCAGCGGCACGGACATTTCCATGTTTTTTTTAAAGTGGTAATCCATAAGATTATTTCGTTGAAAACAATGCCATATTTTATATTCATCCCATATTTATTTCCCCAGCACGTTGTGAGAAACAGCCGTTCGCGGTGTTGGCGTTAAGCATGTGTTCCTCTGTATGCTGGTTTACATTAGCAGCAGCGGGGGTGTTGTGATCAGTAAACTGTCAATAGGGATGAAAATTTGACGCTGGACGTTCCGGACTCCGGATGTAATTCTGGAAATTATCGGAGTGTCAGCCCCCGCAGCGCAGACAACCTGATGGATTACCACTTTAAACATGACGTGTCGAGCTGTGAGGGGAAAACCAATCTGGCGCGCCAGTTCAATGCCAGTCCATTCGTCTGCCTCCGTCTCCTCCCCGTGAACTTGACGCCACCTTAATAACTTTTACCCACAGTGCAGTGGTGTGTGTGTGTGTGTGTGTGTGTGTGTGTGTGTGTGGGGTTGTGTGTTTGGTGGAGGTGTTGAACTTTATTTGACGCCTGGAATCATGCACCCCCCCCACCCTGTGCACTCTCACAGTCGGACGGCCCTGTGTGTGTGTGTGTGTGTGTGTGTGTGTGTGTGTGTGTGTGTGTGTGTGTGTGTGTGGGCTCCCAGCATG
>NC_137194.1:6964203-6969203 GCF_960531495.2 Zeus faber | reverse complement strand
AGCCGATCCCAGGCGAGGTCGTGGGGTTTTTTGTTTTTTTTCGTCCATCAAAAAGCCACGCAACGCGGGCGCTGCGTTTCAGACACTGCGTCCAACAGCGCCAACGGACTCCGGAGCTGAGAGCAGTGCAGCTGGCTGCTGGGGCGCAGCCTCAAAGACGACATTTACAGGACGTAACCAAAGGCCTCGTACAGTATCACGATAATAACGACAGCTCCCTGTGGAATACATGTATATAATTGTTACAGCAATAAATTTGTGTATTTTATCACACACTGGTACACACTCACACACACACACACACACACACACACACACACACGCACACGCACACGCACACACACAGACACACACATACACACACACACTTCCGTTCTGTCTCTTCCGAAGACATTAGAGAATACATGTCATCACCATGACAGGACCAAGTGACTGTGAAATATGCCATGTGTGTCTGATAAGACAACAGAAGGACTGTGTGTGTGTGTGTGTGTCCGTGTGTGTGCGTGTGTGTGTGTCTGTGTGTCCGTGTGTGTTTGTGTGTATGTGTGTGTGTTGTAATGAAGAGACAGATGGGGCAGTCTAGAGGAACAGTTGATGAGAGCTTTACACTGCAGCTGCCCCTTTCTCTTCCTCTCTGGGGCAAGCTTGCACACACACACACACACACACACACACACACACACACACACACACACACACACACACACACACACACACACACACACACACACACACACACACACACACACACACACACACACACACACACACACACACACACACACTGACTATACCCAAACAACTAAAACAACAACTGAAAAGAGGCAAATCAAATAAACCCAAATGCTCATACATTCGTACACACTACTCTCTCTCGCCCTCTCACACACACACACACACTTAACATAAATCAGTTCACACACATGCACACAGACGCACGCACACACACACACACACACACACGCAGGCACACACACACCCCTTTGTGAGGTCATGTACTGGGAACGCCAGTTGTGTGTGTCTACTGTACGGCAGCGGCCGTGGGCAGCTGCAGCTCCCTGGCATCAGACGGGCAGTGGCCATTGTACAGCAGGAGGCCACAGCTGTGGTGGTACGTTAACACACACACTGTACCTGCTGCCTACACACAGCACTGTACAACTAGGGACACACACACACACACACACACACACACACACACACACACACACACACACACACACACACAAACAATCACACTTACTAATTCCTCTATTCCCGACCTCAAACACACACAATTCGCAGACAATGTGATTGGCGGTCAGAGTCCGAGTCCATACAGGTGTAGAGACGCCCCCGCCGTGCCGCCAACAAGTTACACCACCCCACCCGCACCACCCCACTCTTCCACCCCCAGCCCCCCGGTGGGCACTAGCCAGACGCAGACACATACAGCCATCAACCCGGGTCAGATAAAGTCCATATAGATGTAGACACCCCCCCCCCCCACCCCTCCACTCCTCCGTCCCTCCACCTACCTGGCGGGCACTGGCCAGATGCAGACACATGTACAGCCATCAACCCCCCACCCCCCCCGCCCCACCCCCCGCATCAGTGCAGACATGTGTCCCGGTGTGAGGGGGTTAGCCAGCTGGTACCGGGATGTTGGCACCTGACATCCATCATCAGCATCAACAGCTGCCTGGCCGTCCGTCCGGCCGTTGATGCGTGCATGTCCTATCCTGTGTGTGTGTGCGTGTGTGTGTGTGTGTGTGTGTGTGTGTGTGCGTGCATGCGTTCACGTGCGTGCATGCACCAGATGCCCAGCTATCAGCGTAGCGTGTCCTCATCCAAGGAATCCTGGGGTTTTCTCCCGCTCACGAGAGCTGGAGGGGGCTAGAACAGTCTGTTGGACAAACAAGCAGAAAGGGGGCGAGCGCAGCCGCTGGAACAGCTGACGGGCGCGGAAAATGGAGAACATTCTCCGGATTCCGCCGTCCCTCTTCGTCTGCATTTCTGTCTGCGTTTCTTTCCGCTGCGTTTCTCTCTCTCCCCACGCCACGAACGTGAGACTGCTGACGGGGGCTTTGGAGGGCAGATCGCTAACATCCAAGTGTGGCCGAGGGTGGAGGAGGGTGGAGGAGGGTGGAGGGGGGCGTTTCCTTGGGCCAGGTAGCTCAGGGGCGAATGAAAAGGTGCGGTCTTGAGCGGGAGGTTCGGGTCTGTACTTCATTTTAATCATTTTTTATTGACTCTTTTTGGACGCCTCATTCACTCGAGCTTCAAAACCAGTCAGGTGACGCTGGCGACACCGAGAGGCGAAGACGTCTCGACGCAGAAGCAGCATTTACGAGGGGAGGTGGGGGATATCATCGCCACAAGTCGGTCGCATCGCAGCTTGGAGTCGTCAGCTGGCTTATACGCCCGCTCTCAGACACGCACGCACGCACGTGCACGCACACACACGCACACACACACACACACACACGTTAATACCGAGCCAGATTGGACCAAACAAACAGCCGAGGTGCCGCCCTTGGACGGTGCCAGCAAAGCGATGGCTCAATCCAGGAATCGAACCCACGGCGAACGACGTTGCCTCTCACCCCCGTCCGTGAACCGGAAGGGTGCCGACACCGCCAGGTTTCCCGAGGATTCTGGCACCGTGGTTCGTCCCGCCGCTCGGAAAGTGCTAAATTATCACATTTCCCGCTCCCGCCGCCTCTTTGCTGCCAAAGTGCTGCGAACAGAGAAATCCATACACCGCGCGTTCCTCCATTCATAGACCTGGCGCTATGACGACAGGCAAATATATACAGAGACATTTATCGGCCAATTTATCAAACTAATTGGAGCGGTTTCGCCCGACAATATTTCTTCTCGCAATTAAATTGTAACGGCGGTTTCCCGGAGTCAGAATCTCCGTCGCTTTGTCATTCCTCATCGTCTGCTGAGCTCGCTCTTGTGTCTTTGGAGGCCGTCGCCAGGCGCTTTGGTTTTAAATCTCACCGCTTTGCCGAGAAGAATTATCGCGGTTTCCTTGCTGCTGTCACGCTGACCCTCCTTCATTTAGGGTTTGTTAGTAATCTGAGCGTAAATGAAGCAAACTACCAAACCAAACTGGAGGAGTAATCTGTCCGTCCATCACTTTCTCACCACCTCGTCGTGTCCCTGCGCCCCTCGCGGAGGAGAGGTGACTCAAAGGAACAGCAGAAACGGAGGTGGAGGGATGGACGGACAGAGAGAATGCACACATGCAGGCGCACGCAGGCGCAGGCGCACACGCACACACACACACACACACACACACATCTGGGGGCCACTCTGCGGGCATGTTGCCCAAGGCCCACCCCACCTGAGAGAAAAGATAGAGCTGAAGGTGACACCTGTGTAAGAGGAGAGGGGAGGATAGATAGATGGATGGACGGATGGACGGATGGATGGACGGATGGAAGGATGCATAGATTCAAGAGATTTATTCGTCACAAACATATACTGTACATACTGTGACGAGGAAACCTCTTGAATCTTGAATCAATGTATCCATCCATCCATCTATGTAGATGGGTGGATGGATGCATGGATGGATGGATAGATGGGTGGATTCATCTCAGTTTCTGCATCTCCTGGATTTACGCACTTTCCCCACAACATGCTCTCGGTCGCCAACAACGCTCTTTTTTTGGAGAACCCCCCCAAAAAAACACAACACGGGGTCCACACTGACACGGAGAGAAGGCAGACGCGAAGGGAGACGCGAAGGGAGACGCGAAGGGAGACGCGAAGGGAGACGCGAAGGGAGACGCGAAGGGAACGCTGTTCTAATGACAAACCCCCGGTCAATACGGCCGCAGCTCGCGGAACTCGCAGGTGAGTTGAGATGCTGATCCACCCCGCTGCTTTTCTAATGGAAAGAGGTTCTAAAGAACACGCACGCACACGCACGCACACACACACACATACATGCACATACACATACACGCACACACAGACGCACATACACACAAATGTGTCGCATTGGACACGCAGTCACAAAACCACACCCGTGTGCACACCAGCACCCCACCCCAGCTACTCCATCATCTCTACCAATCGGCTATTTTCTGCCATTTAGCCAGACCGAGCTGCCGATGCGCCGCCTCAATCATCCATGCCAGTCTAAATGCTAGCGCTAATTAGCATTCACATGCTAAATTACCTCAATTTTTCACAACAAGCCGTTACCGGGCTGGCTGGCTGACTGGCTGGCTGACTGGCTGGCTGGCTGGCTGGCTGAAGGCTTCCGCGGCAACGCCGGACGAAAAGAACATTTGGCGATGCCGGCCCGTGGAGACGTGCGTTCCGGCCGAGTCCAAACTCACACCCAGTCATTCTCACCAGGTACAGACGACCAAACGAAGCCTCTGAAGGTCTTCGTGTGCTGACGTCCAGCGGGGGAGACGGCAGGAGAGAGACACAACCCACGGCAGGAGACGTTTGCTGGGGAACAAAGGTGCGTGGGAGGGTCCTCACGCAGGTAGGCTTCACCGGTTCTTCACCGGAGGCTCGTGTGGTGTCCTCCAGGAGGAGACGATGCGTCATCTTTCAACTTATTTTGAATATCGAATAAAAAAAACATTCTACATCCTCATGCCTTGATGATGTCATTCTCTATGTAACCTGCTTATCAATTGTTTTTAAGCTCAATAAACACAGATCATAGTTGGCCGGAATCTCTCCCGTTTGTCGGGTGCATTTAAATCTCCGTCGACACGTTGACCGGCACTTTTCTAATGGAGACTCTGTGCAATACATAACACATTTTGGCAGGTTTTGTAATAACCTCTTACATAATGAGTGTGTTGGGTAAAAATGTTCTTTCACTTGATTCCTTCATATAAATCAAGTCGGCAATTTTAGTCTTATTGCTGTACACAATGCATGACATCATCATTACAATGTTATTAGCCCAGGATACGCACAGCCACGGGATTTGAGGCACAATTCATCAGAGGGCAGGCGGGCGACACAGGACGCCA
>NC_137194.1:6951703-6954203 GCF_960531495.2 Zeus faber | reverse complement strand
TGAAGTGACTGTTGTGTGTATGCATTTTGATGTCTTAAATGTGTGCGTGCATGTGTGTGTGTGAGTGTGAGTGGAAAGTGTGTTTACGTCGATGTAAGTGTATGTGTTTAAAAGTATGTCCATAGCGACGTGTGTGTTTAAGAGTGAATGTGTGTGTGTGTGTGTGTGTGTGTTTACCAGCAGCAGGATATGACTAAATCCATTACACCCAACCCCAGGGCCAGATGCAAAAGGTCAGCAACACGACATTGTTGCGTTATTCGACGATTCGTCAACTTCTTCGCGGTTCGTCTTCATTCCGTCCACGTTGACGTAAACAGCGTTCTCAAGACTTTAAACTTCCAACGGGGAAGTGAATGAAGGGAATCTTTTACTTTTAATTTCATTTCGCATTTGGAGTGTGTTAATTAACGTCGTTGGATTAGTTTGTGAGTGTAGCGTTCATTGTTTATATTTCACACATCAGCTTCTGGCTTGAATACAACACGTTCTATCACTGGAATGGGTAATAATCTAGAAATACAACACGTTTTATCACTAGAATGAGTAAAAATCTAGAAATACATTGCGTCTGTTAACAGGAGGAGGGCGTGGCCGGTTCTCCTTCGTGGTGCACGGCGCTGACAGCAGCGGTGGGTTGGTCCCATTAGCCACAGGAGGACGCAGGAGATTTCCCGATTTTTGATTATTTTTTGCAATCAGTTATTTGTGGGTCGATTATTGAATGAAGAAAACCACGTAATGGATATATTCTTGTACACTTAATAAAACATATTCATATCTTAATAATACCTTATAAATAAATGGACATATTTCACTGCAACACAAATCTATTGCTTGAAGTCAATTTGAAAAGAACCCACACGTAGACCAATAAAGTTGATAAAACTACTTCCACGGTATGAATTCAAATATAAAGTCTGTTCCCGGGCGTGATATTTGTTTTCCTGCTGGAATGATAATATTTTATTTACATAAGTGAGGTTTAATTTGTTGAGGGGTTTAAAATGTATTAGTTTGTTAATATAAGTCAGTAATCCACGTGAGGAGCGCACATCATCCATTTGATACGGTTGATGCATACCAGCTTGGTAATTAAATATTTCTACTAAATACATCTTTTGAATGGACCTCTATGGGAATCTACGCTGCAGTTTAGGCTTCGCGTCTGGAAAAAAGTAAACGGGAGGGGTTCAGGGGCCTCACCTCACGCTGCTTTTGCACGTGAGGCCCCCGGGGGAACGTCTGCCCAACACACACCTCATGGCTTCACCGCACAACCTACACACTGCAGCCGAAGCAGCAACGTGAGGACAAGCGCAGTGTGAGGACCAAGCACCAAGACCATTTAGACCAATTCACCCTCAGTTCTTCCGTCAATGTTACGTATCCAAAAATATTAATAGGACCGTGCGCTCAATCTAGACCGAAAATTAAGGGAAAACCAAAAATAAAAAAAAATGGAGAAATAATAACAATGTTCTATTTTTTATGAACAACATCAGTAAAAGTCTAATGGCTGTCTGTTGTCGACGCGTATTTCGAAATTTCGCGACCGAGCCGTCCGTCCCCTTGGCCACCGGGGGGCGCTGCGTTGACGGAGCACCGCCACTGACGGAGAAGACTCGTCTACGAGGCCTCAAAGGAGAGTTTTTGCTGCCAACATTAGAGCGTCTCCATTTGACCTGTTTATAAACATCTGCAGGACGGATGTTTAGATTGTTAAAGTTATGGCAGGATGAAAACCGGACTTGTGGACTTAGCGTAGCAGTCATGTAATTTTATCTTAAAAAAATGTTTAAAAAATAAAATAAAATAATAATAATAATAAAAATAATAATTAATGAATTCATTAAAAAAAATGCAATTTCCTTCCAGGGATGAATGATCTAATATATCAAGTAGAAATCCAAAAAAAATCTCTCTATTAATCCATGTTGTCAAATCATACCATATCATATAAGCAATTCAAATTCCCAATGTCAATTTGAATGGGAAATTTAAAAAAAACAGACAATAATATATTTCAGTAAACTCTATGCAGTCACCTACATTATAGGAAAACATGATTTTTTTTTTAAGAGAGAAGAGGAATTGCCAAAACTAAGAAAGAAAAAAAAGAATAAAGAAAAGAATAATATGAGATAATAATAATAATAATAATAATAATGAAACGAAATACCCAATTAATGAGCTCAAATTTAAAAAAAAATGGAATGAGACAAAAGTGTGAAATGTGGAGAAACCGGGAAACGACAGAATGAGAGGGAAGCAGGGAGAGAGAGAGAGAGAGAGAGAGAGATGGATGCGAAAGAGATGGAGTGATGGGATTAACAGCCAAAGCCTGGGAGAAATGGTGTGTGTCAGAGCCACAGAGCGAGAGAGGTAGAGAGAGAGAGAGAGAGAGAGAGAGAGAGAGAGAGAAGAAGAGCGAGAGAGAGGAAGAGAGAGAGAGAAAGCGAAGGCCAGAAGCATCAGCCACACAATGAATTATGGGTAT
>NC_137194.1:6934203-6946703 GCF_960531495.2 Zeus faber | reverse complement strand
TAACAATTGGAATAGTTACTAGTAACAATTGAAATAGTTACCTGCAACTATTGGAATAGTTACTTGTAACAATTGGAATCGTTACTAATATCAATTGGAATAGTTACTAGTATTAATTGGAACAGTTTCCAAATTGTTACTAGTAACTATTGTTACTAGTGAAACAATTGTTACTAGTAACTATTCCAATAGTTACTAGTAACAATTGGAATAGTTACGAGTAACTATTGGAATAGTTACTAGTATCAATTGGAATAGTTACTAGTAACTACTAGAATAGTTACTAGTATCAATCGGAATAGTTACTAGTAACTATTGGAAAAATAAATAAGTGTTAGTACCTAATACATATTGACTTGTAAAAGAAAAATAGTTACTAGTAACTACTAGAATAGTTACTAGTATCAATCGGAATAGTTACTAGTAACTATTGGAAAAATAAATAAGTGTTAGTACCTAATACATATTGACTTGTAAAAGAAAAATAGTTACAAGTAACTGCTGGAATAGCAACTAGTAAGAAAAGTAAAAGTACTAGTGACTTTCGAAAAGTGACTAGTTGGTGCTATGGATGAAACGTTAAAACAACATGCCATCCCTCCATCCCTCCATCCCTCCATCCCTCCATCTCTCTCTCTCTCTCTCCTCCCAACGCCAACGTCTTACACATCCATCCCACTCCCAGCGCTCGCCAAAATAAACGCTATCACTCAAAAAGCTCAACGCGTGTATTGGGCTTTCCACTCGCTGGGCGATGGAAACCCGGGTCAGAGCACATTCTCAACTCCCACGTTGTTTACTTCTGCCAGACGCTCCGACGAGGAGCCGCTCTATTCCAGGAGGGAGGAAGAAAGAGCTCCTTCTGGGTCATGATCACACTAAGCTGCACCCAAAGACAAGGGCATGGACGGACGGACAGACAGGCAGACAGACAGGCAGGCAGACCGACAGACAGACAGATGGATAGCATTCCGTGCTCAAACAAATCTCCATGCCCTCCGCTAGCGTACCATACTTTACATTTGCACGAGGGACAAACAGGCGTTCGGGGGAGAAACCGGAGCGGCGCTTTACTGCGCGTGTTAGCGGCCGGCTGGCGTTCGCTCGGGCTCGGGCCGCGGACAATAATCTGTGTAATCTGAGTTTAAACTCCCCCATGACAGCCCTAATCCAATTATTACAGACCTCTGCTGAGATTTAGCCCCAACGCCGGGGATTGGGGGAAACGGCGTAACGCGTGCAGGGAATGTGAAGTCATCACTCGCGCCGTGATTTTCCTTCTGGACAAGGGAAGTGGAAGGTGTCGCGTGAGGGGATTCACCCGATTATACACAAATATGTATACACACCCATGGTTTACAGTATGTGCATGCAGGCCCCTGTGTGTGTGAGCGCACACACTTTATCTATATCTATATCTATATTTATATCTATAACTATAACTATATCTATAAGTTTATCTATATCTTTAACGATATCTATAACTATGTATATATTTATATCTATAACTATATCTGCATCTATAACTATATCTATATCTATAACTTTATCTATATCTTTAACTATATATATATTTATATCAATATCTATAGCTATAACTATATCTGTATCTATAACTATATCTATAACTATATATATATATATATATATATTTATATCTATAACTATATTTATATCATATCTATAACTATAACTATATCTCTATCTATATCTACTATATCAATATTGGTGAATATTATCTTATACACCAATATCCACCATTTTATTATGACGACAAAATGTATCTTCATTAAAAATCACTTGTTTTTGCTGCATCTCTGGATCCCTGAGTGGCACGTGTTCAATCTGAGCTTGTGTACCAATAGAATAGAATAGAATAGAATAGAATAGAATAGAGGGGTTCCAGGGGGTCTCCAGCCAAATTAATAGACCGTTCAACTTCACCGTTATTTAATTTGCAAGACGGTTGCACCATTGGAGGATGTACAATAATGAGTGTGTTGGTGCTGGATCAGCGGTGTGGAGCGGTGTGGAGCGGTGTGGAGATGTGGAGCGGTGTGGAAGTTTGGCCTCAATCAAAACTAACAACAAGATCCAGAGACCAAGTCTTATCAAACGGCTCCGTGGCTGAATACTGATCACATTGAGGGTCCTTGCCATGAAAATAAAAGGTCAAGCATCACGTCTGCCATCCAGCATCCCTCCATGTCGGCTCCAAGCCTTTTGGGACCTCAGTTTCAAGGGGACATGGTTTCAAGGGGACATGGTTTCAAGGGGTCTTGGTTTCAATGGGTGAAGACTTCAACCCTTTGCCCTGATTGCAGCCTCTCTCGGAGCGATGCTTTGAGGTTCTCCTATGGTTGTCCTTCCTTCCAAAGCTCCTTGATGCTCCTTATCATAGTTTTCCAATGACTTCACTGCCCTGCTCCATCGCCCTCCCAGGCGCCGTCTTCCCAATGTAATGCTGAACCCAAATCTGAACGCCCCCCACCCAGGACACCTTGCATTGACACAACGCACCGATGCAACCAAGATCTGGATCTGATACCACAATTGGCATAATACCACAAAAAAATACCCCAAATACAAAAACCCAAGTACTACAAGTAGGCGATGATGATGCTTTATATGGTCTGTGGTGTTGAATTTCTATGTTTTCCAATACTGATTCAGCCAGAGTCAGGCCTCGCCCCAATGGGACCACGCCCCAATGGGACCACGCCCTCTACTAAAGGCCATGTCAAGCAAGTCAGACATTTAAGAGGAATGACTGGATTTTTCTGCTGTTACAAACATGGCAGCATGTGAGATCGATCTACGGGGGCAAATACATGATGTACAGTGTGTACAGTACTATGTCTCGCTCTGTTGAATCCATTGAAAAGGGCACCGATACAATCATGAGGGTTATTTGGAGAATTATTTGAGAATTGCTTGGATTTCAAGATTGGAGACCACTGGGGACCAAAAATCCAGGAGAAACAATGATTGAAAATCATCAATCCTTCAAGGTCGACATTGATGCCGCAAAACTGATATTAGGTATAATATTTACTCATTTGTATTAAATGCTTTTGCTTTTTTGCTTATTGATTATTCTTTTTTATCAATATTTGTATTAACGTAAAACACATTTGATTAGATGCTGTGTTAAAAAGGTGCTATAAAAATGTATTACAATTACTGCTATTATTATGTATCAAAAAACATCTTATCATCATCATAATTTGTTGAAACATATTTTATTATTATTTATTATCAAAAAACGAATTGTATTATCTTTTTTATAAAAAATCGTATTATTATTGTTATTATTATAACTCCAAACTAACAGTCTAACCCTGTCTGTGTGGATCAGGGCAGTGATGGTATACCAGCTGAACTGCACAGGAAAACAGCAAGACAAAAACACAAACACAGCTGGGGCACACGGGTAAAGGAAAGAAACAGAACCCCAGACCCCCCCAGACCCCCACACACACGCAGGCAGGCGCGCACACACACACACACACACACACACACACACACACACACACACACACACACACACACACACACACACACACACACACACACACACACACACACACACACACACACACACACACACACACACACACAAATACATGAATTATTAAACAGCACTCACACTTATATAGAAGCACAGGCATGATTGCAGCATGCCTGCATTCCAACACCCCTGCAAGTATTTACATACCATTAAGTAAGCAAGTATTTATAATGTACACACATATAGATCACATTATCTCTATCAATATTTCTCTCTCTCACACACACAAACACACACGCACACATTCAAGCAGACACAGAAGTGAACACACACACACACACACACACACACACACACACACACACACACCAGCATAATTGGCCATCAATAAATAATTAGGCTCTTCATTAGATAGTGCAGGTCAGCAGTTTGCAGGCCTGCTGTTGTGGAGGTGTGTGTCTGTGAATGTGTGTGTGTGTGCATGTGTGTGTGTGTGTGTGTGTGTGTGTGTGTGTGTGTGTGTGTGTGTGTGTGTGTGTGTGTGTGTGTGTGTGTGTGTGTGCACGGCGTGCATTGGTACCACCAGCAAGATGCCAACAGCCAACAGGAGGACTTTACTAGGTATCGTTAATCTCGTAAGCTGGTAAAGAACTCCATTGTTGGGTCAAGATTTGGGCAATGAGAGAGAGAGAGACCAAAATGTGAATCCATCTGGACCCAGGTCCAATGAGGCCTTAAATGTAGGAAAACGTTGCCGTGCCGTAACGGTAGCCTAGGAGCGAGTTCTGGAGGTGTTGTGCATAGTTTCGCTGCCAGACAAAAAAAGGCGCGCGCACCCGGCGGGGAGCCAAAGCCAACGATTCCCATCATTCGTGCAAAATAAATAAATAAATAAAATAAAAGGTTTCTTAAAGATTGGGCTGCGTTCCATGATGCTGACACCTGCCATGTCGTCTACGGATTAACGCCATCGCACCGTTGAATACAGCTGCAGGTTCCACAGAAGAAGGGGACTTTGACGGCGCCAGATTTTGACGGAATCGTTCCGGACTTTCTCCGAGATTCATTCGCTTCCTTCATTTAACGGCGCCGTTTGAGCGGCCCCGGTGCGCTGCCACAGATTTCGGTGCGTCGGCACTTCCTGCGCTGCTACGGCCGCTGCCGACCCTCACGACGGTCGCCGTCCTGCCGCACGCCAGGCCTGAGCTGAGGGCGTGTTTCCGTCGCTCTCTCCCTGTCGGCGCACGCGAGGCGTCGGCGCCTCGGAAACGCACGGTGGCTTTCAGCGTCCGCAACGCGGCCGCTGAGGGGGCGCCAGCAGCGTCTTTGGGAGCCGCCGAGCAGGCCCCCGGGCGGCGTGCGTTTTGATTGTTTTAATCCGAGACAAACAGTGGAATAGCCGCTTCCGGCCTTTG
The DNA here is from genome assembly GCF_960531495.2 of Zeus faber. NCBI lineage: Eukaryota > Metazoa > Chordata > Actinopteri > Zeiformes > Zeidae > Zeus > Zeus faber. The sequence continues at coordinate 6,941,777 of NC_137194.1, read as the reverse complement.
TCACTCTCCCCGCCAACACAACAATGAACAGCGTTGTGAGACGTTGACGCACGGCGGCTCAGAGGATACAGCCCACTTCCTGCTAATCTACTAATACGGCAAATCCTGGGGGGTGGGGGGGGGGGGGTTTACCCGTGCCCAAATAAATAAATAAATAAATAAATAAATTACAAATGAATCGTGACATTAAGATATCAAATACGAGGTTCATATCATATCAATAGGCAACTCCCATGCAATGTGATTACAATTGCAGTATGATTTTTATGCATGAATTCTATGGATGATGATATGATATTCGAATGGACGTTGTGAGGAGGTCTCTGCAGGATTTGGACTTTGTTTGCGTCGCGGCTCAAAAGCAGCAGAAAGAAGGAAACTGCACCATGTCAAACGGTGTGTGTCCCCCCCCCCCGGCACGACTGGCACCGCCATTCACCGCTGTATTCACCGACCGCTGTTTTTGGAACCTCACCAGAGCTGCTCGTTACCACCGCACCGCACCGTGAGATCACACAGGTACAGTTGCTTATATATTAGCGATGGCAGAGGTCACCCCCCCCCCACCCCCACGGCCCCCTGCTCAGCATGAGCTCATCTCAACCTTGTTGTTTTACGACCCGGGCTAATTAAACCGTCAACCCCTGCCGGGGGGGGGGGGGGGGGGGGGGGGGGGGGGGGGGGCTCCAGATTAGAGCCCCCACCCGGGAGTCACGGTGTCTGGCGGTCTACCACGGTGGAGGTGAGCGGGAGAGAGGGAGAGAGAGAGAATGAGAGAGAGAGAGAGAGAGAGAGGGAGAGAGGGAGAGAGAGAGAGAGGGAGAGAGGGAGTCGACCACATCCAACCGTAAATTCAGCCCCGAGCCCTGACTGCAGGTATGTGCAGACTCTGCGAACGGAGCGTGGCTGGAAAGTGAAGCGTACTTCCTCACCCCGTGCACTAAATAAAATGCTCATTGGTCAGGCTAGGGTAAAAAAAAATATATATATATCTATATATATATAGATATATATATATATAGTCCAATTTTATTGTCAGAAAATTGCTTTTACAATAGTTGGAAATGACTTGATTGGCAATGACTTGATTGAAAATGACGCAACAATTTTCTGCCTAAATTAAACCACCACCAAAACCAATTCATAAATTCATTGAAAAATATTCTATTTCTGTATTAGACATATTCCTATTAATTGATATATGAATAGATATTTCTATAATAATAATAATTTATAAATAAATATGTATATCAATAAATTATAAATAAATATGAATACAAATTAATGAATATTTCTATGATCTATAAATTTAAATATATTTGTAATGCCAGATATGTCAGATAATATACTGAAAAGTTGGTAGCGATCCTAATTATGTATAAAATGTCAATTTTATCAATATATTGATTGATCAACATCAGATCAAATTAATGTAGATAAACCAGCAAAACAAAACAACAGCTTACGAATAACAGCCTAGAATTAAATGTATTTTCCCTGCAGGACCTTACAGCAATTATGGTATTTGTTTGATTACTTTTATTATTATTCAAATTATGCATATTTGAATTTAAATGAGAGAGGGAAGGGAAATGTGAGAGAAAGGGCGGAGAAGGAGTACAAATACACACACACACACACACACACACACACACACACACACACACACACACACACACACACACACACACACACACACACACACACACACACACACACACACACACACACACACACACACACACACACACACACACAAATGTAATAGCCACCGACCACCTTGAAGAGAGAATGCATAATGTTGAAGAGATAGTCCGGGCCGGCGCTGATGAACACTGATAAATATTAATAAATCCCATTGTGCTCAGAGACCGAGCGAGAGGTAGGGAGGGAGAGGGAGAGAGAGAGAGAGAGAGAGAGAAAGAAAGGAAAGCATTTTTTCCTCCGTTATTGCAGACGATCCCTTAAGCCGGCCTCCTCCTTGTGTTTTTTTGGGCGAAACATCCAGAGCAAGCACAAAGCTCTGTTCTTATTACAAAGTCAGTTTTCAGCCCTTGTTTCCTCCGTGTGTGTGTGTGTCATTCTTTAGAAGGCCGCAATACAGGCAATAACACACACACTCACAGATGCATACACTTACATGTGTGTGTGTGTGTGTATATATATATATACACACACAGTGCATAGCTTATTCTCTGGCTCCCTCAGAGACATAGAGAAAGACAAACACGTCATTCCTTGGCGTTTCTATCTGTTTTTCCTCCTTCCTTTCTTGGCTCTGGGTGTCGGAGTGTCTTATTAGTCATGCTGAGGACGTAGCGACGCTTGGCCCTGCCCGCTCACGGAGCTGGACGACAGCCCGCGGCCGGGGGAGGGAGGAAAGGAAGGTGACCCGACACCCGCAGAACACTCGCCTCGGCCAAGCCGGGCCGGTCCCCCCGTTAATGGCTGGAATGAAAGAAAAAGAAAAAAAAAAAAAAGAGGACGAAAGACAAGACACAGATGTATGGCGGGGCAGGAGAGCCGGTATCACGTTGACGGATCCTGCTTGAGCCATTAAGCCGGTGAAGACAGGAACGCCGTTGTGTTTTATGGGATTCGCGTTTTTCGAGCGAAAAGCTAATTTTTTTTCCCCATCGCAAAGCTGAGGAGGCGAAAGATTTGGCCGCCGTCAATAATTTGTTGAGCTGCAGAGTCACGACGCATTTGAGAAACTCCAAAAAACCCGAACCCTAACCTTTGATATGCCGTGAATTCCACGCGAATCCCTTACCCCTAGCCCCCACCCGTCTACTTTACTTCCCCTAAAACTCCCAAATTAGTTTCTTTGGCTCCGCCCGATCGCCTTTCTTCCTTCCTTACCTCCGGTTGAAGAACGAGCTTTAATTGTGGGAACTACAGCGCGGACTTGAAAATGAACATTAACAACAGAGAAGTCAACCCCACGCTCAGCGGAAAACACGTGCGGAACACCTCAATGAGCCAAGACTCGAGGGGCGAGACCCCTGCTGCACGCTACTTAAAAAGGACCCCTGCTGCACGCTCCTTACGGGACAAAATACTTGAGAAGTTGAGCCGCGAAACCGGCAAATGTTCCGCGAGATGAAGCTCAGCCTGTATCTGTCATTACATTGAACACAGAGAAGGCACAGGTCAGGAGGGTTGCAACAATATCACGAAGTTTTTGGTTGTGATATTGAACGGCTGTCAAGCTATTCTAACCGGCAGCTAGGGTCGAACCAGTAATGGAATTCAATGGAACGCAATTTTTCAAATTGCTGAGGCTGTGATTTACACAGTCGAACCCAACGGGGCCGTCCAGGGCGCCGCCTAGCGCGCCATCCCCATCGGGGCGCAACTTCGCGCACCTGTCGCACCTGTCCCCCTTTCCGACGGCACCGAATACATTTTAGCAGAGACCCGCGTATGTTTAGAATGTTCATTTTCAGATTCTAACAGTTACAAGGCTTGAAGTTAAATCAATCAGTCAATATCCTGAAGTGATTGAATTCAATAGTTAAATAAAGATAAGTTATTCATATCCATTCATGCATCAATTAATCTCATTTCATCATAACACGTGGGCGTGGCCGACAGGAAAGAGCAGTTTATATGTCGACTGTATCCAATGTTGTGTTGGTCGTTATAAAGAATGATTTATTGCTTGTGTTGAGTGAACAACACAGAAGGTAAAAAAAAAAGATCACAATTGGGTTATTTTCCAAAACTCGTTCAGCCGAAACATCGGAGGCGTGGGGCTGAAGCTCTCCCACGGCTTCCAGCAACTTTTACAACGGGGTAAAAATATTCAAAACAACCGTGAAAAACCGCCTCCTCCGCCCGTCTCGCTGTGGCAAGGTTTGTCGGCGGTCGCAGGTACAGCGCACCCCGGCCGACCGGCCGGCCGACCGACTGACCGACCGACCGACCGACCCACCCACCTCCAGATGCTGCAGGGGGTACGACAGTGACGGCGTCGGCGGGGGGGGGGGGGGGGCAGACAAAATGAAAGATTAATATCCCCATGTCCGACTCGTGAACAACGCTCATATGACGAGGGTTGAGGGGGAGATAAATTCATCACGGGGACATCCCGGGGGGGTGTTGACACGACCTTGATCGATTGCAAGCGGCGCGGCAGATGGCCATAAAGGACAAGCATGTAACTGTGCTGCCTCATCAGCATAATTATACGCCTATAGAGCCCCCCCCCCCCCCCCCCCCCCCCCGCCACAAAGCTATGTCAAAAAAAGATGTCACGATGTCATTGTCTTTTATGGCCTTGTAGCTCCCCGGCAAATTGTGAGGTAATGGCGGTCGTGATACAAATTAGGATAAGTGGCGCCCACAACCTGGCCGTTCCCACAAAGCCTTGTCAGGGCACCGTCCTTCCACACCGTTGCTTCTCGCTCCTACACGTTTGGTCGCAACTCGTCACTCGTGTTTGGTAGGTCGCGTGTGGGCTAGGCGTCAACGCGTGATCCCAAAAAACACACAGCGCAGGGCAAAATCTGAGAAGAACCTGTTGGAATTTTTTTTTGGCCCAACACAATATATCTAACCACGACCTACTTAAATAGAAGGCGGCAGGACAGCACGCCGCAACCGGATTGGTCATGTGATGAGCCAAACAGCCTCCCAAAAGCAGCCCTACGCCAGACGCCAGACGGGAAAAGAAGGAGAGGACGACCCAAAACCACCTGGCGACGGACGGTCGGGGACAAAACGAGAGCTATGAGCTTGACCTGGGGAAGTGTCCAGAAGACAGCCCAAAACAGACAGGGGTGGATAACCTCCGTCGCTGCTCCTCAGGAGGCTTAACGGGCAGTAAGTGAGCAGGGCAGGCGGGATGTGCTGCACGGCCACCTGCTCCCCTCCTGCTGCTCACGGACAGCGCTCCTATGCACCTCTGATTAGTGATCGGCGTATTTGACGACGTGGAGGTTTTTTGTCACATACACCGTATACGGACCGCATCGGCACGGGCGGGGGCGGCCAGGGGGCCGGGGGGCCGGAGAGCGAAGCCAGAATGGATATAAACGCTACAAGGAGAAAAGAGAAGAGATGGAGGGAGATTAACAGAGCGAGGAGCTCGGGGGCACGGAGAGAGAGAGAGAGAGAGATGAGTGCATAAGTCAGCCTATTTGCTTGTCAGCACATCCTTCACTCTGCCTTGTCTGCCCGTGACACTCTTAATACTCTTAGTCTATCAAAATATGTATCTTTCCATTACTCATTCCCCTGTCAACTCCCTCCACCGCCAACCCCCCCCGCAACCCTCCACCTCCCTCATTCCCTTTCTCTTTCTCTCTGCATTGCATCATCTGCTCCCAGGTCACATGCTTCCAGACGCTGGCTTTATGGAGTCGAGACCCTCTAACTCGCAGGCTGCGCACGCTCGCCCGCTCGCTGGCGGCCCACCGCCACACAGGCACGATGGGAAACAGATGGGAGGAAGAGGGGGGGGGGGGGGAGGCTGGAGAGAGCGAGGGGATTTTATTATTTTTTTTTTTTTGCCGTTTCGCAGCCAGGCGGAACAGGAGAGGTGGGGGCCCGTCGGCACGCTCTTTCTGCAGAGCGGCTCCGTGGCCACCGCCAATCCAAGGCGCATGAGACGTTCGCGGAGCTTTTGGGGGAGGAAAGAAGAGCGGCGACGCACGTTACGGTGATGATCAAAAAAGTCACATGACGAGCGACACCGGCGACACGCTTCGCTGCTCTGCCTCGCTTCTGTTTGAGAGGCGCAGCCCGGGCGGAGCGGCAGAGACGGCGTTCGGGAAGAAGATGGGGGGGAGAGGGACGAAGGACGCCCGACGAAAGTCGAACTTAGGATGTCGGTTTTGTGACCATGACCGAGCAATGAACTGCGTAAAGGCCGAGCCCTGCCCGTGCTGACCGGGTGGTGCGCTCGGTACTAGGCCATACCCGGGGGTGAAGCAGCATGGGTCAGCGTGGGCACTTCGCCACAGCTTGGTTGGAAGCGGAAAGAAGCAACACAAAGCGCCACAGCACGCGGTAACGGAGAAAACGCCGTTAGACGCGGTTGACGTCCTTTACGTCCCCTCTCAAGGTTTCCCTCTTGACCACCTGGGTTGCTATGGCGGTGTGCCGCCAAAATAATTACTCGACTGGACCCCTCAAACCGATAAAGGGAACAGTGTAGTGGAGAGAAAGGACGGGAGACGAGGGGCGCAAAGATTGTGGGGGAGGGAGTCGGGAGGAGTAAGGGAACAAGCCAAGGGGTTTAAAAAATATGAAAGAGAGAGATGGTCGGGTGGGAGAGTGGAAGAAAAAAGATAGAAGTGAGGGAGTTAGGGAGACAGAAAGAACGAGAGAGAGAGAGAGAGAGAGAGAGAGAGAGAGAGAGAGAGAGAGAGAGCAGCCCAGAGATTTATGGCAGGTTGTTATGGAGCACCAACTGAATAACAGAAGGTGAGACCAGGTGAATTATTCATGAGGACACAGCACACAGCACTGGGTGTGTGTGTGTGTGTGTGTGTGTGTGTGTGTGTGTGTGTGTGTGTGTGTGTGTGTGTGTGTGTGTGTGTGTGTGTGTGTGTGTGTGTGTGTGTGTGTGTGTCTGTGTCTGTGTGTGTGTAAGAGTGTGTGTTTCTGTGTGTTTCTGTGTGTGTGTGTGTGTGTTCATCTGTTCACATCATCGACACTTTGGCACGCATGCCTGCGCGTGCACACGCACCTTGAGGACACACTTCACACTGCAAACTCCACACCGGCCTGCCCCGAGAAGAAGGTAGAAAGTGTGATCGAGCGAGCGAGCGAGAGAGAAAGAGAGAGAGAGAGAGAGAGAGAGAGAGAGAAAGAGAGAGAGAGAGAGAGAGGCTAGCAGACCACCACCTGCGGACTATCCGTGTTACCCCTTCAGGAAATGGGTGGATGAGCGATCAGAGATGAGTGCTCAGGGGTTCTCCCGCTGACCTGCAATCAGATCCGGCTCTCAGCTCCCCTCCGGGGGGTTTCCTTGACTCCTCCACTGTCTGCCAAGCAGCCCCTTTTCCCACGGAGCATACGAAAACACTGCCTCGGAATTATTCCAAAACACATGCGGTAACACGTACAGTACTCTGTCTTGGGACAGTGTGCTGCGGTTGAGGGTAAATACTGGGCAAAACAAACAGACACCGATCATTACCTTCATTAAGTGGAGCACCGTACGGATACGTGAGCGAATTCTCATGTTGACGCTTAGGCATTTCTATCGCACGCACTCCACTGTGTCAACTCATCAATGTGAACTGAAACGATCATTTCAGGAACCTCAGCCTTATGTTTGGATTGTTGGGAGTCAACTGGAGGGGTTGGATCAATCTTTAAATTTGATCCAGTATCAAGAGAACAGCCTGGGCAACGGGGCAATCATGACCACATCCGTCAGTGACTAAAACCTCAGGCTCAGGCTCAAGACATATGACTGACATTGGAAGTTGTACAACATCAAGAGCCGCTGATTTGTACTTACCGAGTTGATGCAGGCCAGCTCCTTGTTCAGCAGCCAGGGCAGGGAGAGCCTCCCCTCCCCTCTGTAGCACGACTGGATCCTCTCCTTAATCTTCTCT
>NC_137194.1:6906703-6921703 GCF_960531495.2 Zeus faber | reverse complement strand
CGTGGATCAACTTTGGTCCCTTGACCATTGAACAAGTTCGTCAATGGACCAACGACTAGACGACGAGTCCTTTCCTGAGCATTGGGTATGGCGGGGAAAAAAACGCCCCCACGTTCACTGTGAGAGCACCAAAATCCCAAAGATGCTCTACCGCTGAAGAGGTTAAAGAACTGGAATGCTTGGTGAACGCTTTTTTTTTTTTTTTTTCCATTTGTTTTTTTATTGCTGACTTATTCCCCAGGAGTGAACTCCATAAATTCCGGTATGTCAGGAGAAGAAAGTAATGAAGTGAACGCCTTGAAAGGCAGCGTTACAACGCCGAGGGAAGAACAACTGGCTTGGTTCTGAGGTGTACATGAAAGACAGAGGGGGGGGGGTATTAACTACGTTGTGTTAATACTCAACAACATACTGCGGTCACATCCTTCCCGAGCCCGGGACACAAAGAGGCTCTGTATGATTTCCTCAGATGACCGGAGGGGATGCGCAAACATAAATAAGCAGAAGAGGTTTGGAAAAGGGCAAAAAAGCAGAAGGACTTTCCTCTCCATCGGCAACAGGACACGTTTTCCCGGGGTCGTTAAAAGTATCGCGTACGGCGCTCGACGCGAACGCGAGGATGTGACTCGGGCTGTGACGCGGGAGGCGGCAGCAGCAGGGCTCCACGCGAAAACTCGATAACGCCGATGGCATCGGTGGCGTGCGGACGTGTACAAAGGGTGTCCCTATTTCGCGGCGTCACGTGTCAGGGGGGATCGACTCCGGTGCTGTCCTGGAAGGTCGTTATGTCGAGGAAAGCATGAACGCCGCTAGGAAACATGTCCTGCTGCGACGAGCCGCTGATGCTCCCTAGAGATGGCGTCTCCAAACGATTGAAATGGCAATAACCCTTGGTATTGTGCAGTCTATGTGTCTGGTAAAGTATGTATGACATGGAGTAATAGGGCTGGGTGATATGATCCATATGGCGACATGAGACTGTAGCACACACATGCACAGCATCCACGTGACTTGTGATCGTTTCCAGTTGTGATGTTGACTTGTGACGTTGATATCATCTGGAAGCGCCCAATCCCAAAGCACTTCTCATACAGTATATTGTGATATTTGGTTTTGCAAATATCTCCCCTTTTCCACGTTCGCCGGCCCAGGACGGGGCCTTTCCCGACAAAGGGGATAAGCAGAGGGTTCAACGTGGTCCCATCCACGTCCATCAAGCTCTGGCGAACAAAGTTTGGACGAAGAGGGGCCTCGCACAACCGGGTCGTCTGCAGCTCGTCGAAATTCCGAAACGCTTGCCGACTGTAAATAGCATTTCGGCACCGCGGGTGAGTAACACTTGTGGCTGCCGCCGGGCGCACGGCACGCCGGGTTGGTGAATAATCACGGCGTTGATTATTCCTGATTTGAGGCGAGCTGCGGGTCTGGAGTTATCTCCCTTTCATTTTTATTTTCTGAAATAAAATATTACTCTCCGACATAAAGAAAACAGAGCAGGAGCTCGGCGAAGTCGTGCATGATTTATTGCGTTGGTCAACGCCTCCATCTCTTTTTCGCCTTGTCTATCAAGAAGACATGTTCGCTTTATAGCAAATATAAATATAAATATATATATATATATATATATATATATATATATATATATATATATATATATATATATATAAATATATATATGTTGATATAGCGCAGCAGGCTAACTAGCCTCCGCAGAGTGAGCTGGTGATGTTGTGAAAATGAAAACAGCTCGGCACAGAGACATATATCACTTTTACCGGCCCCCCCTTGGGCTTGTGCTGCTTCGAGCGCATATTGGAGCTCGTCGAACCGAGGCCCCTCAAACGCTGCTTTTGTGTAATTTAATTCAATCGAGTTTGTTTTATTTTTTTGGGGAGGTGGTTGCAGCACGTAGACTTTCTTCTTTCTGGGGTGTAGACTTTCTTACAGGCAGCACAGAGCTACAGCAGAGGCGGCGGCGCCTCCCGTTACCGCCGTCCCGCCGATTTTTTGGTTTGTCCTCCAGGCGAGCAGAGGGCCGGCCCCCCGGGCCCCGGGGTCAGACGGGGCGTGAGAGCAGAAAGAGAAGGGCCTCGGACCCCGGCCCTCTGCGGAAAAGTCTCCGAGGCCGAGCCGGAAGATTTACCGGAGCGTCATCCGCCGGCGACGGAACGCCGTCCGCGGCTCTCGTAGCCCAAAGCTTGGGAGGAGGTAAGCGAGAAAAAAACAGACGCGGGAAACAAAAAGAGGTGCTTGAGTATTTGTGAAAGGCAGTGAGTGAGGACGATTAATTTCAGAAGCACGTGCTGCGACCCCTGTTGAGGGCACACGCTCCATTTTGTTATGAAGCGCCTTTCATTACCTCCACGGTGTCGGGGGGGCAGCCTTGGGGCGCGGCGTACAGATACAGCAGTCGAGAGTTATGGAAGGTTTTTATTTTCTTCAAATGCCGCTAGTGATTTTAATCATTTATTAAAGTAATTGAAGAGACATGAGCTGCATTTTTACCACTGTGTAACAGTACATGAATATATATATGAATATGTATGAATATATATATATTCATACATATTCATATATATATTCATGTACTGTATATATAATAAAAGTTTATTTTACACTGTTTGAATGTTTGAGTTAGGGTTTTTCAGGTATTGGGTGGTATTGGCTCAGGGAAGGATTTAAGGATGTTGGAGAAAAGCAGAAATGAAAAGTGTGTGAATGTGTTCATGTGTGTTTTTCCCACTAAGGACCATTACTATAAAATTACTAAAACATTAGTACAAGCGTATAAAACACTCGACACCGTGGGAGGATCCCCCATTGATCATCCATAACAAGGACGTGAATGTTAGAGGATACATAGATCTACATAAATACACTCATAGGGTGGTGGTGGTGGTGGTGTAATAGAGGTTGATTGCCTTCTACACCCACTTCCCCTCCAGCGGGCTGGTTTCCACACACTGGGTCAGTAGAGCGAACCTCTGACCTCCGCGGCTTCGCGCCAACAGGCCGCGCCCGGCGGCGGACATCTGTTCGCGTTTTCTGTTTGTTTGTTTTTCCCCGTCGTCGTTCGTGTGCAATGAGGAGAGAAGGGAAGAGAATGAAGGGAAGAAAGGAAGGGGCCGCTCACGGAACGCATACAAATTGCGCGTGCGTGCGTGTGTGTGTGTGCGTGCATGTGTGTGTGTGTGTGTGTGTGTGTGTGTGCGTGTGTGTGCGCGTGTGTGTGTGTGTGTGTGTGTGTGTGTGTGTGTGTGTGTTTGCGAGCGCCCGCTTGGAGATTGAGAGCTCAAAAGATTGCGGAAACAAGTTCCATTTGCGGTGATAAAAATCTGTTAATCTGGCTGCCGTCGTGGCTCCTCTCGGTATCAGACCCCATCCATTTCCCTAAAGGACCTCTGGAGTGGGCTCACACTACGCACTAAGCCTCCCGCGACAAACAAACAAACAAACACAAACGCAAACACACACACACACACACACATAAAAAACTCAAACAAACACACGCACACACCTCCAAACAACCTCACACTTAGCTGAGTCCAATTTGAACATATACATACTTACGTTTTACATGTGCACACAAATTAATTGAAACTAACAATACACTTAAACACACACACACACACACACACACACACACACACAGAGCCAGCTGTTCGGCCCGGGCACGATATACGAGTCACATTTGAGCCGTAATCCCTTTCGCTGTGTCCCCGATAGGCGCCGCGGCGCAGCCTGCCAACAGGCGGACATCTCACATAAGCACCACATCAACGGCCCCCGAAGCATCACCTCATCGCCGCGACAACGGCCCGTCGCCATTCAACCAGCGGCGCGGATCCAAGCGCCCCCTGCGCGGCGCCGGGCCCACGCGCCCGGCCCGGGTTGATGCCGGCCTCCTCGGGTAAACACAGCGGGTTGCAGAAGAGGAGAGAGAGAGAGAGAGAGAGAGACCCAGCACCTGCCTTTACGGGACTGGCCCTCAAGGCTGTTTCCCATCCCGCGAAACGTGGAAAAAATGTGAACTGACTCCGAGTGTGAAGCACGTCCAGAAACGCACACGCCGAGGAAAACAAGCAAATCCAACACAAGACATTTCCACACCAGCCAAGGCAGCGAGCTTTTCCTGTTTCGCATGAAAAAAATTTAAAAAATAGAAAAAGTAGAATGTACGTGAAGCAGCTGCACAACACGTTTCTTTTTTTTTTTTCTCGCAGGATTCAAAAACCTGGAGCGTCGAGCGGTTTCCAGACCCGTGCTCCAGGCTGGTGATCCCGGTTCCTTCCTTGGCGACGTATTACAGTGGTTTTCATTTCCGGTAAAGAGGGGGCTGGTTTAACTCCCACGCGGACACTCAGACTCTCCGGTTTCTAAGGGTCCCGGCGAGTTCGTTGTAAGGAAGCAGAACTTGCGGAGCGGGAAGACTCGGAGATTTGGAGGCGGCTTTGGACGACGTCCGCTTGAAACATCATCTTAATCATCATCATCCTCATCATCATCGCTCCTGGACAAACGGGCTCAACGCCATGAGTCATATACGCTTACAGCCTCGGAAAGTGATATCAGTAAAGGTCTCCTTGGAATGAGGCGAGCTGCAACACACACACACACACACACACACACACACACACACACACACACACACACACACACACACACACACACACACACACACACACACACACACACACACACACACACACACACACACACACACACACACACAGCTGCAACAGCTTACAGTGCAACGGTGTAAATTGCAGAGTTAATCAGGGAGTGAGGAATGCGGTGACCGCCGACCCCTCCCGATCCCACGCCTCCACCCCTCCACCCTGCGAGGCTGCGGGAGCCCCTTATCTGATCAGTCAGTCTGGCCCGCTAATCATTTCCAGAGCCCCCCCCCCCCCCCCCCACGAATAGAAATCATGGGATGGCAGACGGACGCTACGGCCACACGCCGCGGGGTCCCTAACGGTTGAGGTGGGAATGGGCGTGGCCGCGTCCCTTCTCCCCGTCCCTCAGCGTACGGTACACAAGACGCGGGAGTGGGAGTGGTAATGCGACACCTGACGGAGGGGAGCCGGTGTCCTTTCAACCCTCCGTCAGCCTGGCACCGGCCACACCCACGCCGGCCGTCCGCCGACCTCTGTGACGGCACGCTCCTCGGTGGACGCCCTCTCTCCTGGTCTGCGCCTGAATCACGTGATCAGGCTCCACCGCCGTGCTCTCCACCCGTTCCGCTCCGGGCTGAAACGTGCTCCGCGGCCTCGCTCCAACCCTCCACGGATCCCGTTGTTTTCCGGGGACAAGCTGGGAGGACGCCCTCTCCGACGACGGACCTCCGCGGTGCTCGAATTGGTCGACGGCCGCTTCCCTGTGCATTGAGCTGCACCCTCTCCAGGGTTCAGCTCGGTTTCTCCCCTTCCTGGGTTGCTGTGCCACCCCGCCCGCCCTGACGTAGCCTCGTGGGGAACTCCAACCTGCTCAGAGGCGGGGGCGCTCAGCGACGATGCGAGGCACCGACATCCCGTTCGGGGGCCTTTCCAGTCCAGCAGTAATGATCTGGGACAGGAAGCAGAACTCCAGGACTCAGAGGGTGAAGAAAATCGATGAATGAATGAGAGAAACAGAACTGGGACACTCATTCTCTTTCACATTCTCTACCTCCCATCACGTCTCCCCCCCCCCCCCCCCTCTCTCTCTCTCTCTCTCTCTCTCTCTCTCTCTCTCTCTCTCTCTCTCTCTCTCTCTCTCTCTCTCTCTCTCTCTCTCTCTCTCTCTCTCTCTCTCTCTCTCTCTCTCTCTCTCTCTCTCTCTCTCTCTGAACGCCAGCAAACAGGGGAAAAATTCATCTGTAGTCTCCTGCTTCCCCAAGCAGAGGCAGCCTGGTAATAGGTCACACACGCGCCCACGCACACACACACGTATGTGTGCACGTGAACATTTGGAAACATACAAACACGCCTGGACGCACCAGCCAACACAAACAGACTAGTACCGTGACGGAGAATGGAAAAAATTAATTGACATGACTGACTAACACACACACACACACACACACACACACACACGGCGGCGGCCACAGTGTGCCTGGTGACACAGTGAAATGTCAGTCTTTATCATGTAGCGCCAGTTAACCCCTGCTAATCCCTTCAAAGCTGGAGGGAGAAGAGCTGGGCAGGGCTCCCTCCCCCTCTCTCTCTCTCTCTCTCTCTCTCTCTCTCTCTCTTCTCTCTCACACACACACACACACACACAAGGGCCACTCCAGCAAATCTTAGTTCCTCTTAATCAACTAATTAATAGCAGCTTCATAATCAAAGCCTGAGTCTATAACGGTGTAATAATAACACTTGTCTTGTAATAATAACACTTGTCTCCCTGTTGCCGTACAGACCTTTATTGACATTGAACATTGGAACGATGGAAAAAGCAGGGAGACAATTTATTTTGCCTGCAGCCCAACGGACAACGCACCTAATTCATGTTCTATTTATTAACTTATTCCTCGCATCGATTAAAAAATCCCCCTCCACGTTTGGGTGGAGAAAAACGACCGCGGAATCCAAACCACTTCACAAAGCCGCCGCGGTCGCCCCGATCCAATCAAATCATCGCAAATCACGTGCGATAATTGTGACGGCTTATTTGTGTCACGCCGACGGGCCCCCCCCCCTCCCCCCTCCCGCCGCCGCAATCCACCACTTTGCATGTTTATGAGCCGTGACCGGCAGAGTGCGTCCCAAATTGCAGAACAAGGGTCCTGATGGAGCCATTAAGGTGCCCCGGTCGTAAAATAAAGATGCCAGACACTGACACTACTTTCCGAGTTTTGAAAACAACACAAACCAGCGAGGTTTTCCCTGCACACTGTAAGTAAACAGGCACTAAACACCTTCAAAATAACAGCGCAGGCGACGGGGGACGGGTGTGGCGTACGGGTCACGGGCGGCCTGGTTGGCCCGGGTCAGCTGGGGTTTTTTTTGGGGGGGGGGGGGGGGGGGTCGATCCGGTCAACTGTGTCCCGGCCCACACCGCCAAAATGTAATGTTGCGCCTCTCCGGCCGAATCAACCGCTGTCCTCAAGTCAGCGGGATCCGAAACACGTCTGGAGAAAAGAACCCGGGACGGCAGCCAAGCCAAGTCACGGAGAGCAAGGCACACCGACACATACGCAGGCAGACACGCACATCCCATCCAAGCCCCATAAAAACACCAACAGGGAAAACATGCCAACAGGAACTGACACACCCGTGCACGCTTCCAAGAGCAGGCACGCGCACATGCACGCGCGCACACACACACACCCACACCCACACACACACACACACGCGCGCGCACACACACACACACACACACAGGGAGGAGGTAGCGTATGGCGTGCGACTTGGGTTTTAGCGACCGTCTACCTTCCTCTCATTAGAAAGATAGCGCCGGCAGCCAGGGTTCCTTTAGTGGGTCTCCAAAGAGATCTCAAAAACCAACAGCAGCACTCAGAGAGAAGGGGAGAGAGAGAGAGAGAGAGAGAGAGAGAGAGAGAGAGGAATGAAGGACGGCGGCTCAGCCAGACTAAACTGGTGGAAAATGGGAAGAGAGAGGCAAAACATAACTGAGAGGTAGATGTACGGCAGAGAAAATGAGGAAGAAAAAACAAGAGATATATACAACAGACGTAAGAAAGACGGAGAGAGAGAGAGAGAGAGAGCGAGCGAGCGAGCTGCCCAAGAATAAAGCACAACAGACAGCACCATTAGGCAGAAGTTATTGAGTATTTTCATCTCTCTCTCTCTCTCTCTCTCTCTCCCGTTCCAGACGGCCCAATCCAGCAAACTCAACAATTTTCTTTTATTCCGCGATTCCGGTCCATGCAAAGCCCCGGTCACTGCCAACCTCCAAACTGTCTACCTGCGTCACCTTGGAAACGCCGCTACGACCAAACCAGCGAGCGGACGGACGAAGGGGCGGACGGAGAGAGGGGCGGACGGACCGACGGACAAACTAGTCACTTGTCAAGAGTGGCTCCCGGCTCCCGCCTCGGTGCGACGGGGCCGGCCACGCCCCGCAGGACGACGTCTGAGCGCGTGCGGTTGACGGCCCTGCGTCCCGACAGCGGGGTGGCGGGGTTGCTCCGCCTCGCCCCGGGTCATGCCCTCGCCGCGTCTGAGGGGGGGGGGGGGGGGTCGCGAGGGCTTAGGGGCCGACGCTGGGCGCTGTCAAAGCATCCCTTTGAATGTGCTTCTCCAAAGCCCCTCCGAGACGGGGGCTGTGATAAAGGGCTTGACAAATAAACTCGACTCGACACGGGCAAAAGCGCCGGACGAGCGCGAGCGAGCGGGCGAGCCATGTAAATGAGCGCGAGGCAAAGGCAAATATGCATTCGAGAGACACACGCACACGCACACGCACACACACACACACACACACACGGTGACAAAGGATTCCCTCTCCCTCTCTCTCACACACCTAACACAAGTTTCAATGACGCAGCCAATGTGTGTGTGTGTGTCCATCTCTTTGCATGCATATCTGTGTGTGTGTGTGTTCTTGGTGCGTGCGTGTGTGCGTGTGTGCATGTGCGTGTGTGTGTGTGTGTGTGTTAAGCGAGGTAAATTGTCATTGTGCGCGATGAGTCAGCATTCTTTCCCCGACTCTGCTGCCACTGCCGTCACTGACTCACTTAAGTGAACCCCCCCCCCCCCAGGACACAAACACCCTCCGACTCCCCCCAAAAGCCCCATCACCCCCGTATTGGAAATCCAAGAACCCCAACCCCCCCCCCCAACCCCCCCCACTCGTATCATTGGTGCTGTGTTGGGGGGAGCCGCCCCCCAAAAAACAGCCCAGTTGCCTGACTCCCCCTCCCCCTGCCGTGCTCCCTTCCTCTACATCACTCCCTCCCATTGGAGCTAATGTGTCGGGAAGGCGTCTTCTCTGCCGACTCGTCCGCTCGGCTCCGAGTCCCGAGCGGGAAAAGCAAAGAAACCAAAAATTAAAAACAATTACCAAAAAGTAGAGGGGGGGGGGGTTGTCAGCCGTCCAGATGATGGATGGGTCTTGGAGAGCGAAGGGAAGAAAAACAACGACAACCAAACACTAACTTTGGCTTGTGCCGACGTAGCTGAAAGGAGATCTATGGGTGGAGAGTGTGTGCGTGTGCGTGTGCGCGCGCATGAGTGAGAACGCCAAAGCCAAGTAAAGGTGGAGAGCGGAGCGGCGTGCCAGAAAATCACACGGGTCTTTCTTTTCGTTAGATGCGAACACGGGGAAACATATTGACGAGCGCGCACACACACACACTTCCCAAAAAAGCTAGACCGACACCCGGGCACGTACACAAACACACTCACGCACTCTCACACAGCCACTTAGACGAACGATTTGCTCCCCATCCGACTATTCAGACAGAACAGAACAACAGGCGGAAATTGGCCATTTGGGAGGGATACACTCACTGTACGCTCTGTGCCGCGGAACACCGGAATGGGCTCCCGGATTTCTTTTTGAATCCCGGCAAAACAATGACGGCTTCTTCGCAGCATAAGAAGCCTCGCTCACACATACGTACATGTATAAATATACTGTGTATTTATACATGTTTCAAACCACCGGAGCCAATGTGTGTGTCACCCGCAGCGCGTGTTTCACGCCTGGATGCCGTTTTAGCCGTTTCCGCCGTTGCCAGTTGAAAATAAGCTCTTGCGGCAAGACCGATCTGCCGGATGCAACGGCCCCTACGGTGTCCTCTTCCACGGGGCGAGCGCAATAAATGGAAAACACACGCCAAACGGCGTGATACATTCGGCGCCGGCTGCCGAAAACCGATTGCCCCGGCGAGTTTCGTTGGTCAAACTTCTCGGGGTCTAATTGGACGTCTGCATCTGGCGAGGAGCTGCTCTTATCGACGCTGTTTGAATTGCAGAGCAAACCTTTTATTGTGTTTGGCCTTTGTTCAGCCACAGTCATTAATTGTATTGATCTCCCGGCGGGAAAAAAAAAAAAAAAAGCGATGCGGAGCGCGGGGACGCGGCTCCCGTCGGCCCGCGCCCCGGGCGGAAGACTCGGGAGGGAGAGAGATGGGGATTGCGTGCGGGACCCTTGAAAACGACGCGCCGGCGTCTTTGCCCACCGTGCCGCGGCGCCTCTCGGGCCCCGCCCCCACCGCGCCGATCGACTCGGCAATGAAGCGGGCCCTCCGTCGGGGGGGCCCCCGGAACGGCGCCGGCGGGCGGGGAGGCGCCAGCTACCGGCGGTGTTTCCGCACAGCGACGGGGCGTCTCCTCCGTGGGGAACTGTTTCGGTCGGCGGGCCTCGTTTCATCTGCCCCGGCCTTCCGCTGCGGAGGCCGCTTCAAAAACACTGTCAACATCCCTCTCTCTCCCTCTCTCTCCCTCCTCTCCCTCTCTCTCCCTCTCTCTCCCTCCTCTCCCTCCTCTCCCTCTCTCTCCCTCTCTCTCCCTCCTCTCCCTCTCTCTCCCTCTCTCTCCCTCCTCTCCCTCCTCTCCCTCTCTCTCCCTCTCTCTCTCTGTCAATAATAGGAGTCAATTTGGCACACCCGACTGTATCTCTCAATACTTCAATACTCCTGGAGAGGCAGCGGCCTGAAGTCACGTATAAACACCAAACGCACCTCATATTTGAAGGCTTTTCGTCCATCCCAGCGGTGCAGACGCGAGAGGATTGAGCGAGGGCGGCGGCGCCGACGTGGGAGCACAGATTCGGGGGACTCTAACCCGCCGCACGTGACGGGAGACTTGACCCCGCAGACTGACCGGTGCAGGACCATGCCGACCGTTGCTCCTCCCACCCCGCCGCTCGCCCATTTAACCGGGGCCGAAAACGAGGTCGCGTCTCCTGTTTGACTGACGCGCGCCGGTCTCCCCGCGTCGCACCGCTGCCGAATCCCCCTCCCCCTCGGGGCTCGCGGTCGCCTCCCGGCCCCCCCCGCCGTCCGTCCTTGGACATATTGCAGGGCGCAGGTCAAACTTCCGTGGGGGGGGGGGGGGGGGCTTTCTGGGGCCTCGCTGCAACGTGGTTGCGCCGACGCCGTTGCTTTCAGAGCGCGCCGTGCATTCCTTCATTGTCGATTCCGTTTGCCCGGTCGCGCACCGTGAGCGTGCGTGTGATTCTGAACTGGAGTCTCCCTTGCAAAACAGATCTCTGATGTCAATGGGACTTTATGCATAAACTAATAATAATAATAATAATAATAATAATAAAGACAATGCAGTGTGTACAGATGCTGGACTCACACCTCCAGTGAGAGCAGAACCCAAACCAGTGCGTTTTTTAATGGATGAAATGAACCTTTCCCACAGCGTGGACATGAAGCAGCTCCACCGATCCATTGATAAAGTCAGCGTGAGACATGACAGCCCCGCTCCGCCGCCAATTCATGGAATCGCGCACGGGTCGCGCTCCGGCGCCTTCCAGCGCACGCGCAAAGTGTCGCGCACGCACGCGCGCGCACACACACACACACACACACACACACACGTGTATGCGAACGCGTGCGCGCCCGGACAAACCTTCTCCCGCGCGCGCGTCAAAGATTCATAAGGTGACACGAAACTGTCACACTGCGTCGATGCGACACGAGAGTGACGCGGGGTGGGCCGAGGCTGCACGCACGCATACACACACACACACACGCGCGCGCGCACGTCCTTCTTCTTTGACGCGCACGCACATACACACGCCCTCCAAGTGTATCCCCCGAGTTTAAAAAACGCGTGCGCTCCGCGTGCCAAACGCGACCAAGGCTGCGTGCACCCAACTTGATCCACCAAGTCCCAACCCTGCGCAATATTTTATACACACATACACACATACATATATACACACATACACACATACATATATACACACATACACACATACATATATACATATATACACACATACATATATTCACACATACATATATACACACATATATATATATACACACATACATATATACACACATACACACATACATATATATACACACATACATATATACACACATACATATATATATACAAATACATATATATACACACATACATATATACACACAAACATATATACACACATACATATATATATATACAAATACATATATATACACATACATATCTATACACACATACCTACATACATACACGTATATATATATATATATATATATATATATATAAAATCTAGGGAGCCCTTTAAAGTTTTATTCTGTGTACTTACTGATGCGATCCAGCTTCAAATGGCTCCTCCTTTGCATCGTTGTCACAGCGCCCAACCTGAACGAGGCATTTTCTTCCCCCAAAAATGAAAGAGCGCAAAGGAAGAGTCCGCGGGAGGAAAGCGCTCCGTGTCGGGGCGGCTCGGCAGCACCGGAGCGGCGTTCGGCGCGCAGTGAGTGGGGGAGCAGATCTGATGTGGTGGGAACCCGGTGTGGAGGGAGGGAGGGAGGGAGGGAGGGAGAGGGAGGAGAGAGAGGGAGGGAGGGAGGGAGGGAGGGAGGGAGAGGGAGTCTCAACGTAAAGAGCGCGCCCCCTCTCGGCCCCGCTGGTGGCACTGCATGTTGGCCCGACGCAGTTCTCAATGTCGCCGATAGAGGGAAGCATTGGGCGCCCTCGCTGTATGGCCCCTGGCAAATAGAATCATACTCCTACTTTTTTTTTTTTTTTTTTTTTTTTGTTTTTTGTTTTATCCAATTCCTTGACATGTGTTTTCAGTTTATATGATTCGTTTCTTGAGTGTTTGTTGTTGATAGTTTCCCCCGTCCTTCTTATCACATGTTTATCCGCCCACCGGACAAAGTACCGGGATCCATAAACCCCGTGCAAAAACCAAACATTTATCGACTTGGTCAACGCAAAACACGACAAAATCATCGCGTGAAGAAACCTGGACTCGACTGATCCTCCTGAAGTTCTCATTAATGACTTTACTTTCACATTTGATGCTTTATTTATTTTTTTATTGCAAAGTTGTCCTGACATTTTGTCAACCTGTTCGAAAATAACCTGTTCTACTCTAACTATGAAGGAAGAAATGTCTGTCTGCCGGCCTGCCCGCCTGTCTGTCTGTCTGTCTGTCTGTCCCTCAAATATCTCGACAACCGTTCATCTGATCTACTGAGCACTTGGCGGGTGTATTGCTGGCGACCCCAAGGGTGTGCAGTGTCGAATTTGGTGCAATTTTTTTGAACATTTATTTAATAAACATTTCAATTATTTCAATAATTTAAACACTTTCAAAATGTATGAGTGTAAAAATCATTTGGATGGGGAGGAGTGGTGGCATCTTACGCGACTGAATGCTTCCATTCACATGAAAAAAGTTTTTGAAGTCTATGAAGCTCAGAAAATGTCATCATTATTTAAGACATTTACTAATAGCCCATTATTACGAACCAAAATCCCACATAGATTAAAATATAAATATTATAACAATATATTGTCCAGCTCTAAGTATAATGTTGAATGAAATCTGTAGGGTGCTCAACACCAGTGGAGGAGACCCAGAGAGCGTGGCTGGGAGTACGGGCGTCATTCCTTGTACAAGATGCTGGGCTACTTCAGCTTGGTGGGGCCGGCTCCACTCTCCAGGCCATCAAAGTCCTGGAGAACATTGAGCTCAATAAGAAGTTTGTCATTGAGGTATGGGACTGCCCTCTCCAGTGATGAAATGATCTTTGCTGGACGCAAGCTCAGTGAGGTAAGTACTGGGGGTAGGTTACGGTAAAGGTTCATTTAGGAGGATTTAGCTGTATATTTAATACAACACAGACAGTTAATTCTATTATATAATTATGGAACCCAGAATCGCGATTGTGGCGCCGCCCCTTGCGGCCGCCTGCGCGAGCACCGCGTGTCGATTACGCACATTTGAGTATTTTTCGATCTCATAGAGCTTATTGTGCGTAATCACCGGGCGTCATGACATTTCACTGCATATATGTACGACCGTATGTGTATGTATGTGACAAATAATCTCTTGAACTTGAACTTATATTGAAAATTATGATGTAATACACAGTATTTTTTTCCAGACGTGAATATAAAGAAGGAAGCCCCTTTTGTGATACATGAATTATCATACATTGCCCTGATTACATAAGGTCTTATCTTATAATAATAATAATAATAATAATAATAATAATAATAATAATAATAAATATAGCTGCAGGCAGCAATACACAGGGTCCAGTTTAGTCGTGTTGGGTGCGTTTTACAGTTTCCCGGGTTTACTGAAACGCCTCACGATTTTCCGAGTTCACTTGAACGCAGCATGGCCTCCCCCTGGTCTGTCGTCGCCGGGATGCTCGTCTCCCGGAGCAACCACGCAGCCCTCCCGTCTTTTAAACAACCGTCCATGTTTGCCGGTAAACCACAACTTCTCACCGTTGTAGCTCAGCGTGTTGTCTGTGGAAATAGAGCTGCACTCTCGGCGACGGGGTGGCCGTTTGGTGCCGTGTCGGGCACGTCACTTATTTGTTGCGTTTTTTTACTTGGATTACATTTTCAGGAAGTTCCATTTCCATGAAATAGGAAAAGCGTTGCGGTATTTACATTTATTTCTGTGCATAATTACCATTGCATGACCATTTCTCCGATGCCTCGCTGGATGTTGAACGCATCACTGAGTCGCGCATTTCAGTGTTTTCGAGGGACATGCTGGCGACATGATAAGGGTTCATTTTCGTTCTTTTTTTCATTAATCTTGCAAAGTTATGGGGACTGCGTATTTAAAATACCAATCCAACAGATCTACTGACATCAAACAGATGAGATGCTATATAAATATACACGTAAATTGATAGTTTGGTCACTTCTAAACACTACAGAGCGACCGAGTCCGCACCGCACCCTGGACACGGTCCAACTGGACATTCTCAATCAGAATCTGTACATTTATAATAAATAATATGTGACGTCATAAAGTGTCTTACTGTAAATCTCATCTCATTCATTTTAGAACGAGACGTGTGACGTGTCAGTTAACTAATACCAA
>NC_137194.1:6804203-6896703 GCF_960531495.2 Zeus faber | reverse complement strand
GAGCTGGGCCCAAAAAAACAGGGGCGGGGACGGAGCTCTCCGTCAGTCTTCGGTGTGCGCGTGCGGTGTGTGTCGTCCAGGCTCCCAAAACCACTCACCGGCTCTTTCACCGCCTTTCCCTCCGCCGCCCGTGGTGCTCACGACTTTTGTCGAGGGGAAGGCGAACAATGTGGTTCAGTATTTGTGTGTGTGTGTGTGTGTGTGTGTGTGTGTGTGTGTGTGTGTGTGTGTGTGTGTGTGGTCAACATCTGCCTCCACCGGATCCCTAATGAGGAAGTCTTCAGCAGCTTACGGGGGCAGCTCTCTGCACGGAGCGAGACAGCCACACTCCGCCGCCGCCGCCGCCGCCGCCGCCGCCGCCGCCGCCTGCTAACAGCCCTGTTTGTCTGCCGGCTTCACGGCTCCGGAGTTAGCGTTTAGCTCATTGATTCCCCCCCCCAAGTAAATCACAGTGATTAATGTGAGATTAGGGGGCCCCGCCTCGCATTTTAAATCCGAGTAGGTTGGTGGGGGGCCCGGCGCGGCGGCGGCGGCGGCGGGGCGGGGCGGCGCTCCGGCGTGTGTGAAGTGTCCTGCTCAAGGACACTACAGCATGCTAGCAGGAGGAGCCGGGGATCGAACCAGCAACCTTTAGATTGCTAGACCACCAGCTCTACCTCCTGATTCACCCCCCACACACCGAGGTTTGCATTCTCGCTCGCAAGGGCGGACGCTTTGACGGCACCCCCCCCGCCCCCCCAGCGCGGTTAACATTTGGAACTGGCGTCTCTAACCGCGCCACAGCGGGGCGGCCGGCGACGCCTCCCGCGGCGGGAGGCGATGTCACATTGCGGGGTTGAACTTTCAGGGGGCCCCCGGGGAGGGGTCCGTTTGACAGGCTCAGTAAAAACCAAGGAAGCGGCGCTTGATAAACAGAACGCAGCCTCTGGAAGTGTCACGGCTTGATGGGGGAGGGCCAACGCAGAGCAGCTGGCAGCCCGACTGGAGCGCCGGCCAAGGGTTCAGAAACACCTC
Source organism: Zeus faber (assembly GCF_960531495.2). Taxonomy (NCBI): domain Eukaryota; kingdom Metazoa; phylum Chordata; class Actinopteri; order Zeiformes; family Zeidae; genus Zeus; species Zeus faber. Next base: position 6,895,689 of record NC_137194.1, on the reverse strand, counting down.
CTTCGTCCACGGTCACAGATACACCGGGATAAGTCGCGAGCGCGGATTGATGGCCGAGGATTCCCGGAGCGTAATTCATGGGACTGATTCCTGGGAAACGTTGGATTCAGACTTGGCCCGAGGCGCGAAGGGACGCCAAAAGACACGGAATCCGGAAAAGGCAAACAAGACCGAAACAGAACACGAACCCCGCGGCTGCGCGGCGGCCCCGAGGAGACGGCACTCGCCACCGCGCCCGCGGGAGAAGCTTTTTCCGGACAAAAGGCTTTGTCGACGCACGGGGGGTGGGGGGCGTCAGGTGAGACCTTCTCGCCGTCGTCAAACGCCACAGAGCACGGCAGGTCGGCCGTCGCGGTTCCTGAACCCTCGAGTGATCGAGTTGTCAGGTGAGGGGCCCGACGCGTTTGACTTTGGCAGCGGTCCAACAGGTTCAAAGTTTTCATCCGTTAAAAAGGCGGCTTTTAACATCCCGCAGCCCAAACAGGCACGGTGCGGCTACCGAGCCGCCAGCCAACGACCCCCCTTCCACCGGAGTGAGCGCTCCACTCCCGAGTGATTTCAGAGATCAGTTCGCTGCGGACGGATCGTTTGGCGAGTCTTGCGTCACTGCTCACACACCGACACGAAGGCGTTCTCCAAAACCTCATCTAGATGCTCACACACCTGAACCGGTCCTGTGTGTTTGTGTGTGTTTGTGTGTGTGCTGGCATCAGTTTCATCAGTTTTGCGCACACACATGCACGCCCGCCCGCCTGAGCCTGCCCGCCTAAGCCTGCCCGCCGGCCCGCCCGCCCGCCCGCCGGCCCGCCCGCCCGCACGCACGCACACACACACACACACACACACACACACACTCGCCCCGACACACACTCTCGTGCTATGTGATCCATCGGGGTTTCTTCAGAGAGCCGCGTCTCCTCATCGCCAACACATCAGCTCCCAAATGAGGCGGCCATTGTGTGTGTGTGTGTGTGTGTGTGTGTGTGTGTGTGTGTGTGTGTGTGTGTGTGTGTGTGTGTGTGCGTGCCTGCGTGACTGACACATCTGCCTTCATTTATCACCCTCCGCGAACCAATCCCCCCCCCCCCCCCCCCCCTTCGGTTTCGACGGCTTTTCTTTCAATCATTTCCTTTGCTGAAGCCCTCGCTTGCCTCGCTCTCCATTCTTTCTTTCTCCTCCTCCTCCTCCATCTACGCTTCCTTCCAAGTTAACCCCTCCATCCGTTTTTTCTTTCTATCCAAGCATAAGACTTCGCCATTCAACGCCCATTGAAATCATCGCGGGCACTTTCCAGAGGAAGGGAAAGCGCTAGAAAATCAGTACGGCCGCAGTCCTTGAGTCATGCCCCGCCCGCCGCCGCCGCCGCCGCCGCCGCCGCCCCCGCCGCCGCCGCCGCCCCCGCCGCCCCCCCCCCCCCCCCTCGGCTTACACCTCTCCTCCTTCACAACAACATTTTCTTTTTCTTTTCTCTTCTTTTCTCTCCTTCTTCCTTACGTGCACCTTTGAGACCTTAACACTTTCCTACGCCTCTCCTGCGGAGTCGTCCCCGCTCCTTTCAGTCTATTCACATGCCGCGGGCGACCTTCAACAAAACCGCCGGCGCCGCTTGACAATGGAAATCTACACGGCAGAATGGGCTGACGGAGACGGCGCCCGCTGGATCTCCACGCAGTGTGCGTGGCCAAGTCGTGCGCCCGCAAGGAAGGGAGGAGCGCTCCCGACGGCAGGCGGGATGTCAAGGCAGAACCCAGCACAAAACAAGGTGATGGAAACAAACAAAAAAAAACACAAGACACAAAAAAACGGCGGACAAAGGACCTCGCCGCCCCCCCCCCCCCTCGCGGTTCAAACACGGAGACTTTTGTTCGGCGAAGGAGAAACAAGTCCTGATGGACGACTCTTCGATTGACTTTCAATTGACTTTCAATTGAGCTTTACTTTTGTTACGCGGCGCTCGCGTTTTGCCGTCTGGGCTCCGGGGCGTGGCGCTGTCGAGTTGTCTCGACGGTACTGGCTCCGCAAGCTACGCATCAGTTGCGGCTTTTGGAAACGTGAGGCTCCGGGAAATAAAGGTATTGCCCAATTGGCCGAAGGAGACAGGGTACATTGACATGAGTCCCAATTGCATTGCAAATATCGCATATTGCAAATTGTTAATCACATATTTTAAACACTATGCTATTTTGCATTTCATTGAAAATAACTACACAGTATATTAATGAGTTTTTTTTACTTAATTACCTATTTAATTTAACTTTTTGAGCTGTTCACTATTTATTATTATCATAATTAGTGTTATCATTATTATTATTATCACTATTATTATTTTATTTTATATTTGTATGTAAATATTGTGAATTTTCTTTGTTGAATTGTGAATAGTTTCCCTATGTACTTCATGTTCCCCACTGAGCTGGACAAATAAAATACTATCTTATCTTATCTTATAAATAAGATAAAAAATAAAAAATACTGGGGTTTTCCATATATTCTGAGAAAATGGGCAGAAATGGGCAATTCTTTTCACTTTTACTTGAGTATGTTTATAAAGCACTTGGTGAACTTTTTACTCATTTTTGGTTCTGTCAATTTTGTGTTGCCACGTCCTCCAGATACGTTTTTGATTTGATCCGTGTGGTGTGGGGATGGTGTGGTTTGAGCAGCCACACCTGTCCTGGGTCTTAGGTGATTGGGTCCAGGATAAGCGTGGCTGCACACCTGTTGCTCATTGATTGGTCGAACAAGCAACAGGTAAAACCCCCATCCCCCCACACACGCTCAGGGGAGGAGCCCTTGTCGTGACACGTGTCCATCTGTTCAGGGCTTATTCCAGCTGGCCCCCTCTCTACAACAAACTGGTGTGTTCTCAACCCCATCGTCTGTGTCTCTGTGACAGACAGACAGCCAGCGAACAGACAGACAGACAGACAGACAGACAGACACACACACACACACACACGGTCCATATTATTATAAAATAAGGTCCTTACTCTTGCTCTACTTAATTGGAGAGATATGTCTAGGCTCCTCATAGCTGAGTTAAATCCATTTCATATGAATAGAAATTTGAGCTGAGCAAAAACAAATTCAAATCTAAATCGAGCTTCATACATTTAGCCGCCCGTCACAAATACAGCCGCAGGTGTCAACGGGGGATAACAACGACAATCAAGGACAAAATGTGCGTGTGTGTGCGTGTGTGTGTGTGTGTGTGTGTGTGTGTGTGTCTGTATTAATGTCGGGGCGAGGGGCTCTGAAGGCTGCCGGGGCGGCGGGTTATCTCCGTGAGCCCGGGCCTTAATAGAAAATGGCCGCGTTGTCTCCCATCTCATTTGAAATGTGGCGCGGGACGACAGCTTTTAAAGTTGCATGCCAGCTGGAGGAGAGGGAGGAAAAGAAAACCTTTTAGCGGGCTCCGCGCACGCACGCACGCACGCACGCACGCACGCACGCACGCACGCACGCACGCACGCACGCACGCACGCACGCACGCACGCACGCACGCACACACGCACACACACACACACACACGCACGCACACACACACACGTGCACTCGAACACAAAGGCGCGGCGGATCCTTCTCGTAGCTGACCAAGCTATCATGGGAGAAATGAATAAATAGATGAAATGTGGCGTGATTTGGAGGAGGGGAAATAATAACAGGTTCAGACGTGAGAGAGAGGGAGAGGGGGGGGGGGGGAGTACAGACAGAGACAAGACTGAGCTATTGGAAAAAATCAAATAGGGGAAAAAGAGCTGAGAGAGAGAGAGAGAGAGAGACAGAGAGAGAGAGAGAGAGAGAGAGGAAACGGGTGACGAATTGTAAAATACTTCCCAGAAGCCTCGGTGAGTGACAGGCCAATCATCTTGCTCGCGCATCTTCAGGCGATGCCTGGCTGACTGTTATTAATTGAAACGCGATTGGAGGGAGGAGTGGAGGATGGATGGGGGGGGGGTGTCGGTGGGACGACGCTCACATCTAATCCACATCAGAGCAATTAATAACGCATTTGTACCCCCACCCCACCCCACCCCACCATCCCCCGGCACCGCCACCCGCTCCGGTCACCATTGATATCTCCATCGGTGACTATAAAAATAAAAAATAAAAAACAGGGAGGAAGAAAATAATTGAAAGAGGATGATTCTAAAGAAAAAGAGAGGCGGGGGCAGGCGGGGCGGGCGGGGTCGTTGGGTGTGCGGAATCGGGAAGGGATTAATTTGTGCCACTATTCACCCGGGCCGCCCGGGGAGAGAGGGCTCTTTTGTGTGTAGCGCGTGTTGCGGGCGGGGCCTCGAGTCCCGGAGCCGGAGGGGCCAGGCTCTGCGCTCCGTCACTCCGTACATCCCCAGAGTGGAGGATACAGAGGATGAGAGGGAGAGGGAGAGGGAGAGCGAGGGAGTTCATTACCTTTATTCCCCCGTAAAGACTCAAGCGCGGGGCCAGCGTTGATAGAGTCGTTCAGACCTCCACCTCGGAAACCAGAGCGGCACGGCGGGTGCGGTTGTTGGACGTCCGCTCACCTCTCTCTCCATCACCTCCGTCAGCGAGTCCAACTTCTCTTCCTGAACGGGCGTGTCCCGTTCGCCTTGGGTCCTCAAGGTGCCCGTCCTCCCCCTTGTGGAAACGAGCTGACGTTGACATTCGCTAAACCGTACAGTCCCAGAACAACTCCACCGATGCTTTAAAAACAGCTCCACCCATCCAGCTCCCTCGCGCTGCCAAGCTCGGCAAATTTCTTTTCCTTCAGCCCCCTCGCCGAAAAACCAACACCACCACCGACACAGCCGAGCCTGGAAACTGTGGTGCGTTCTCAAGCTCTTTGTGCTTGTGATGGAGCAGCTTCACCCGTCTCCTCATCATTTGGGACAGAGCGTTAAAGGTGTGTGTGTCCGTCTGCTGGCATGGTCTGTTCTCTCCTCCGTCATTCTCTGACCCCACCTTCATCTAGTTTGCCTTAGACTTCAGAACAACCAAAAAATGACATCAAAGAACAGTTGTTTTTATTCCTTCAGTCCCTCCTCCTGGTTACCTCGCCCCAATCTCTCATTTGGAGGTCAGGGGTGGAGCTCAGAATCATAGCACCCTACGTCAGCGGTTGGCCAAACTATACATTTTTAGGATTTAGGAAGATAAATCAGCTCATCAGCGAGGGCTGCTGCGCTGTCACCTCGGAGCCCCAGGGACGCTGGCTTTTGGCTTTTGGCTCCAATCTGCGGCCCCTCACCGTCTTGATGTCAGCTTCTTCCCGGGTATTCCCGTTTCCGTCAGGAGCCACATGGAGAATTGGGCGAGATGAAAGCTTGGCCACGTCTCCAGTCCATCCAAACCCCAAAAAGCACAGGGAGAGGAGCTTCCGTAGAGTGAGAGAGACAGTGCTATTATTATTCATTCATTTATTCATTTATTAATGTACACATTTAAATTACATATTGACGTCGATTGCACTGACATGTCATGTCTTCCTAGTGAAATTGTGTTATATAGGACATATTGTATGTAATCACCAGGGGTGCGTTGCATTAACATTTCACTGCATATATGTATGAAAGTATGTATATGTATACAACGGATAAACCTCTTGAATCTAGAATCTTATAAGAAAAATGATTTGGTTATTGAACAATGTGATTAACACTTTCAAGCGCCTCTTATAATCTCAACACTTGGGCTTCTTAGCTCGTCCAGGACAAGTGAATTTTTTGTTGGGCGAGTGGAAGAGAAATGTACTTGTCCCACCAGACAGGTCAAACGTCATAAAGCAAAAAATTAAATTAAATACCTTGTGTATTCACGTTGCGTTGTTCATTCATTCTCGGTTCATTCTCTTCATCATCATTATTCCCCGGACGAGAGACTTTTGTGCCTGGACAAGTGAAATGTAAATGTACTTGTGCCTCAAAAAGTTCATGTCGAGCCGTGAATACACGCAACAACTTTTTTCGGACAATTTCAGACCTTATATATCAAATTGTGCAATTTGTTTTGACTGTTTTCTGAGTGTTTTCTTTCTTTTAGTCGGAGTCTAAGCTTCAACTTCCGTTGAAACGCCAGGGGAATGAGTCGTTAGTGGAACATCCTGACCTGACACCCCAGTGCTCCCTCTACAGTCCTTCCTCCTCTAAACTGTTTTCTTCATCGGTCGCTAAGAAGAAATAGAAATATGCACAACAGGACGACCTACCAACAAACAACATTCATTGAAGAGAATATTTTCTTAGATTTCATTTGGTTCAGTTGCGAAAAAACCCCGCATGGAATTACAACATGACTACAGCACTGATATTATTGTGAGGCTGTGAGCAGACAATCAATCAATGCATTGGAGAAAACAGTCATCATAAATGTTAAAAAAATCAAGTCACCTGTCAGATTTTCATAACAACCCTATATTTTTTAAAACAAGCCCAAAAAAGCGCAGGGCCCTGTGCAACTAATGAGTGTCGAGCCGCACGCCTGTCGTTTGGCTCTGTTCTCCATCACTCTGCTCCTCAGCCTCCGTCTTCGCAGGTCACCTATCGCCACCATTGTCTCAAGGACCTGGAAGTCGCTCGCCCCAGCTGTAACTCACCTCACTTCTCGACGTCGCCGGGGTGGAATGAGCTTCTCGGAATGGCACAAATTGGGCCCTCCTCACAAGCGTGGGAGAGATAGCTTTCACCACCCTTCTGAGCCAAGGAAACTGCTCCTACCTGCACCGCCATTTGGGAGATTCACAGAGCTGTTCCAAGCCGTCTAAATTATCGCTTGCAATCTTGCAAGCGATAATTTAGGTCCATTATATTTTGTACATTTGGTAGAATCGTCAACGAATTTCCCTAAAGTGAAGTAATGCAAAGAAACACAGTCACTGGGTTCTCTGTAGTTGTAGGCGTCCTAGGCGGCGGCCATACGGGGATCATTACCCCAAACAGAGACGATGCTTGACAAATACGAGCCCTGGACTCTTCCTCCACTGACCTTCCAGTACCGTCTCTGATTCAGACCAGGAAAGACCAGCACCCAAATATACGAGAGAAGCCCTCAGCGATGACGGACCGGTGCGTGGAAAATGTGCACTTTACGGTTCATCCAGCTGTGGTGGACCAAGGGGGCGGGGCCAAGCCGCCGCTGCAGACAGGCTGCGCAGGCTCCCATCCCGGGGCCGCTCAGCTGCTGGGGATCAGGCGAATCAACGGAGGGACTCCGCTGATCCCAAAACAGGAAGAAATAATTGTTTGTTTGTGCCCGCAGTGAGGAGCGGCGTGCGGGAGCTGCCGGACAGACCGCCGAAACTATAAATTCCGCACGGACTATGTATATGTTGGCCTGCGAGGCCCCCGCGTTCTTCTTTTGGCCCACGAACAACCCTTTGATTTTAAGAACACTTAATAAACACACCACCCGGAACTGTTTTGCCTCCGCCTGCCTCCTCTTCCTCATTCCCTGGCCCGGCGCCAGTACGCACCCTCACACCAGCGTACCCGTCAAGACTCATCATGACAAATTACTTTTACCCTTGAAGTCAACAATTAAGTCCCTTCCCTAATGAGCTGTCCCCCAAAAATGCCCACCTCCGGCAGGTAGCGGCGGTGCCCGCAGACACCTTTGCACGTGCGTCACTCATTAAACAGCCTCCGCCCGAGCTCCGTCGCGGGTTATTGAGCTGACTTGGTAATTTATGAGAGAGGCTTTGTGTGACATTTCCAGGTAATCAATAATTTGGCTCGGCCTCAGAGTTGTGCTTCGTCACTGAAGTGTCTCTGCACCAAACTGAAGAAAAAAATATATATATCATTGAATGCCATCGCTCCTGGAAATTTCCATTGTTGCGACAACAGCATCCACGAATAAAGAGCCGAACAATGTTCTCGTGCACAGGCACGCACGCACACTCACACACACACACACACACACACACACACACACACACACACACACACACACACACACACACACACTTATTCCATCCAACTCAGTTGGGAAATTGATTTTTCACAGATTTGGATGTGGGACATGACAAGGAGACAAATCCGTTGCACGTGTGCATTTTATCTGAACAGTGAACTCCGGCTGGGATGAAGAATCACAAAGATCACACACACACACACACACACACACACACACACACACACACACACACACACACACACACACACACACACACACACACACACACACACACACACACACACACACACACACACACACACAGTTTACACCCTCCAATAGCTTCGTTGCCATTGTAAATTCTCATTGTGATCGTTTGAAGTTGAATACTCCAACATCTACTCCAACGGTCGCCATGGTAACTCCAGACGTAGTCTAGCTTGACTCTTATCTACCGAGTGGAGTGAAAACACGGCGATCAACAAGTCCAGTGGCCCCTGCAGCTTCTCTCCACCACCGGAACAGCAAGCACGCGGCTGAGCTCTCGGACGGGAGCAGCAAGTGTACGAACAACCGCTAAAGAGCCGATTGGCTTTTTGCCGTCTCTCTCCCTCTCTCTTTCTCGTTCTGTCTCTCCGTCTCTCCCCCCAATCCGCTTTATTAAAAAGAAACACATGTAGTGTCAGGGCGTCCAAGTATGAAATTCAATTCTCATCCACCCAAACTGTTTTTTTTGTTTTTTTTATTAAAGCACCCCGCTATCACGGCCAGCAGGCGGGCCCGGTCTTGGCTTCTGCATACAGACTGTACTGTACGGAAGAGGGAGAGAGGGACTCCATCAGACAGTGGATGAAATGGGGGCAAGGAGCGGGACTTCAGAGGGAGGGCTTAATTCCAACCCCCACCTCTCCCAAAAAAGGTGGCTCAGCCTCTTATGCAATTTCACCGGGATGTGCTTGACTTGAGTCTGGGTTAGCTTCCTGCCACGGCCCACTGCACAGAATCAATTGCACACCGGACACAGAATTAAGCTCCTCTTGTTTGCACTGTACTTTCATTTCAAGGGAAGAGAGAGAAATGGGGTGGTGGCGGTGGGGGTGGCGGCGGCGGCGGCAGCGGCAGCAGCGGCGGCGGCGGCGGCGGCGGCGGCGGCGGCGGCGGCGGTGGCGGAGACAGTGGTGGTGGTGAGGGTGGTGAAGGAAAATAATCCCTCCCCCCGGTGGAACAGTATTGAGATGTACCAACACGGGAACATTTGCTGTGAAGACAGAACGCTTCCCTTTGTGGATATTGCAGCATCATTCGTATATTCGTGTCTGTACCCACAAGAAAAACACCATTGGCTGATTTTCGTTATGGGTCGTTAGGTCAGTATTTCCCAGTGTAACCCAGTCCAGGTTGAGGGCAACTGACAACTGTGTTGGTTGTTGTGGTTGAAACTACACACAACGTACTACATACTATGTACTACATATAAGTACATAGAATACATATATACTACATAAGCAATTTCGTCCAGCATGCTTGAGTATGCGAGTAAAAATTATGTATTTTTTGGTCATACTACATCCTCATAGACGGTAGGAGCAGCGCCGGCATTACAAGTACCAATGATCTCCATCCTTTCACCCAAGAATGGAGCTCTACCAACTCTATTATCTCTACATTTTACCAGTATTGCTCTATTTGGTGTGTTGCGATTGTGTTTGATTACGCACATTGACCTGGGGTTGTTCATTTTGTTTTTTGACGGCTCAACAACACACATGGTCACCAGCTGAGTGCTGGGTTAACAAACATCCTAACTTTGTTCCATCTCGGTAAAAATTTGTGCCCCGCAATTCCCACGACTCATATGTTCCAGATGTGAAAGCCGAGACTTATTAAGTCAATAAAGGTTGATAACAGCGGCGTATGCATAAACACGACTCTGTGTTATATACTTTCAGAATGGAAAGGGTCCAAAAAAAATAGGACGGTGTTATAATCCCTTGTTGGGACCATCTCTTCCTTCCAGTAAAATGCACAGTCAGAGATGAGTGCCACCCCCACCCCCAACCCCATCCCCACCCCCATCCGCCATTCTCACGGCATTGAGCTCATGTAAACTGTAGTGACAGGCCTGCCCTTTATACACAGGAGGGAGAAGAAGAGCTGCCGGGATCTCTGGAGAACACAGCATGGGCAGATAGAGAGAAGGAGCAGGAAGAGGTGGTGGAGGGGGGGGTGGACTTAGAGACGGTCCGGGGGAATGGGGGTTGGTGAGTGGTTTGGGAAACAAAATGAGAGGACAAGATGGTGTGGGCCGGCTTCAGACCATTAACTGGACATTCTACCAAACATATAGTAGGTTCTACGGGACGGCATGACTGGCTGATTTGGTTTGGCTGATTTGGTTTGGTTGGTTTGGTTTGGTTTGTTTGGTTTGGTTTGGCGTAGCTGCGACGGATGAGTCAATCAGAATGAGGAAAAAAAACAGCAAAAATACCTTTTGTTGCTGTGAAAACGCAGATGAAAAGAACAAATCCTTGACAAGTAAGAACTCTGCGCAAACCCAACAAAAGGAATAAAAAACGAGAAAAAAGGAAAGAAAGAAAGAAAGAAAATAAAAACATCAGAAGGAAAGCAGAGACCGCCCACATTGGCTTTGGTAGAAAGTACCTGACATTGCTCTCTGGGCGATATCTGTAAAACTTTGAGCACCGCGGTTCTTTTGGAGTTGGACTTTTGTTGGAACATGGCGTGTGGGCTTTGGGGGTCGGGGTCAGGGGCTGGGGAGTGGGCCGGGGTGGCGGGGGCACAACGACGCTTCGCCCTGACTTATCGGACGCGATGTTTCCGGAGACATGACGCAGACAAACGCGAAACACCTTGAGCGCTTTCCAGTGGCTTCAGCTGTTTCCTGCCAGTTGTGTCCGTGGACGTTAACCTTGAAGGCACCATTTGTGTCATTTTAAAGAGTGAGTTCCTTATGTAACAGTGACCCCCGCTAGCCTCTGCTGCACCCCCCCCCCCCCCACACTTTCTCTCTCTGTCTCTCTGTCTGTCTCTCTCTCTCTCTCTCTCTGTCTCTCTCTCTTCCGTCATCTCTCTTCCAGCTGTTCTCAGTTTGTTTTGTTGAGTCTCTGCATCTTTTTGTATTCCCCTCTCCTTCCCTCAGTCAACCACTGTATTTCTGGCAGTTCAGAAGTGTGTGCCTCCTTACATTTCCGTTGCTTTTCCTTAAGGAACAAGCTGGTCTCCAACCCACGGCTTCTCAGGGTGTAGGATCATTGTATTCTCTCCATGTCTTCTAAATGCATTTTACCTTTGCCTATTTTCCTCTCTCCGCTCCCAAAAAACCTTGTCACATTACAACCGAGTTCCCTCACCTTCCCTTACCCATACGCCTGCATTAGAACTTGACAAAGCCGGTTTTATTATTGAGAAAAACACAATTCAGTTGAGGGTTGTAACTCCAAGGTAAGGTCAAAGGTATTTGAATATATTCCACTGCCCTGTACGACTTAAAAAGCAATTCACTTGTGGCTCTCTGGGATTAACAGCTTCACATTGACTTTGTAAGCAATTCCGACAGTGTGTGGACAAAAGAGAAACACCGAGCAATATATCAATATCAAGGATCAAGGAGTAGGGACAACCTTTGGATCCTGGACAACTGTAATCCTTGGGAATCCTTTGAATGCCGGGGACAGTGGGACATTGCACCATTCTTCAAGAAGAAAAGCCAAGGCGACGGCCTCGGGCGTGAGCGGACGGCGGCGGCGGCTCTTCGGAGATTGAGCGATAACATCGCTGCGTGCGAGTGCGCCGTAAGGTTAGGCGGTGATCAGATCGAGTGAATGGGGAGACCGCAGTGGAGGGTTGACTGCATCGCGGTGTTCACGGAGCCACTCTTGAATTTCCTCAGCGGTGTGGATGGACTGTCCCTCCCGGGACACTGAAACATCATGAGGGAACAGTGTTTGCAGCGTGCGTTGCAACTGGTCATGTAAAATGACTTGGAGGTTTTGACCATGCAGGCTATGACCATGCGGAGCAATTTTTGGACCCAGTGACTTCCACACCATGACAGATATCCCACCATGTATAACAGACATTCTGGGTTGGAGGCATCCTTTCCCAATTCCCCTAAATGGGGAAGGGGATGGTAGCTCAGGCGGTAGGGCTGGTGGTCTAGTGATCTAAAGGTTGCAGGTTCGATCCCAGGCTCCTCCTGCTAGCATGCTGTAGTGTCCTTGAGCAAGACACTTAACCCCTAATTGCTCCTGATGGCTGCGTCCGTTGCTGTTTGAACAATTGTAAGTCGCTTTGGATAAAAGCGTCTGCTAAATGACTAAATGTAAATGTAAATACACACATGACAAGTGCAGGAACCCCACACACACAGACAGAATTTTAATCCGACCACTTTTACGACACCTCCGGCTTTAATCGCCACAGTAGCTCAGCGTACACACGTATATTGCACGGGATTTGTTTTCGCCCTTTCTTCTTCCCTCATCTATCTATCCTCCAGTACCTGTGTATGCCCCGGTCTCCCCGTCTATCTGACGTCCCGGATTAATCAGAGATGAAGTCAGGAGGAGCGATGGAGATTTCCCCTGCGGCGCTATGGAAACCGTCTCGCCCTGCTCCAGCCTGGCTGATTAACCCCACAGAGAGGAGGCTTAGACTGCAAAGAGAGAGAGACGGGAGAGGAGAGGGAAGTTGAGGGGGGAATGAAGTCAAAGGCATGAAAAGGTGGGAGCCGAAAGCGGAGGACGGAGAAGAAGAAGAGGGGGGGCGTTGGGGGTCCAACGAGAGTAGGACATGAGGAAAGTGGGAAGGAGGGGAGAGAAGGGAAGAGGGGAGAGTGGCAGCGCCGATGGCAGGGGAGGGAGGAGAGGTGACAACCGCGGCCGAATAATTATTGATTTCCTTTCAAGGGACAGAAGGGGAGTACAGGGGGAGGGAGGAGAGGAAGGTGACGAGGGGGTGGAGGAGGTGGGGAAAATGTGCGAGGGATGACGAGAGTGGAAGAAAACGGGGCAGCGGGCGTAAAGGGCTTGAACCGAATGCAAACAAGACTCAAACAGATCTTCAGTCGACACCTCGCGACACACAGAGTGACTCTGGGAGAAAAAACGCTGTTCGGTTGAAGGTACCGGGCCTTCAAGTTCTCCGTCACACAGGTGGAGTTCTGCCGTAGCGCTGCGTTGGTTCAATACAAATTCACCAATGAAGATGAGGCAAAAGAAGCCCACCGTACTCACCCAACGGGGATACAGCCTGTGCAAGGAGATACCTCACAACAACCAACGGCAGAGGAGAAGCACGGTGGTTTGTCATCCAATCAGCTGCGAGCTAGCGTCTGCGAGGGGCCGCGGGGCGTCTTGTGGCCGCATGATGCAGAGACTACGCTCACTGACTTCACTGGGATTCAAGTTCATTCGTCCTGCTTTCCAGTGATTCGTGGTTCTTTCTTCCGAGCGGCGAATCCGGCCGACCCACCGGCTCACGTGACCGAGCCTGCGTACACTGGACCTGATGGGATGATTGAAAGACGGATCCAGTTGTTAGTTAGTTAGTTAGTTAAGTTAGTTAGTGAGTTCCTCCCGTTCCTTCTGGAACATTGGGCGACGAGCCCCCACCATTTGCTCCTCACCAGCATGGCTTCTTCTCGTCGTTTCAGTAACATGCTTTTTTTTTTTAACAGGGTGAGGTTGTTAACCCCACGCCCAACCCCCAACCTGGAGGACCGGAATTACCCGTGTCACAAAGGCATTATTATTATTATTACTGTCATCATTATTATATATTTACAATAATAATAATAATAATAACATCAGTAAAATATTAACTTTAAGTGGGGGGGGGGCATCAAATATCAACTCCATACCGCCATGTTTCGCGTGTAATTAGCACATAATGGACCTGGCATTGCTAAACTTAGGCACCGTGAGAAGTTGTATACCTCTGAGAAGTTTGACAATAGAAGATCAGGATCCAGTTGGAAATATACTGACAGCGGGAAGGACGCGGAGATGCTTTACGCACGGAAACTGACGCTGTTCTGCGTGATCCAAATGGAGTGATTCAGATGTCCTGGGTCCCTGGGATCCCGTGGGAAAGGCAGAACAAGTTGACGATAGACCATAACGTCGCATCGAGAATCCCGAATTCCCGACTTCATCATCCCACGTTACCGGGCGTCTACCGTGGGTCTATCTGGCTCTGACCCCCGCAGCGCACCCCGGCAACGTGCGCTGGCTCCCTTTATGCCAAAGGTTTCTTTCTGGCTACGGTACGTTTCGGACAGCACGACCTCACTCCCGCACAACCACTTACAGCCACCGTTTTCTTTCCCTTCCACAATGCAGCTTTGTTTGACTGAACGTCGCAGATTGCCTCAGAATTACATCAGAAAAAACAACACGACCGTAAAGTGTTTCCTGTCGGGGGGGGGGGGGGGGGGGTCTCGATTTAACTCTTGTTTCCTGGCAGTCTTCTTTCCTCTGCTTCCTCTGCTTTACGACCGCTGATTTCACCCGACGTAGCTCGTTTCTAAGTAAGCCTCTGGCTCGGTCCCATCCGTCCTTCTTGGAGGGCTCTAGCCGCCCCCCACCCCCCCGTCTTCTTTTTATTTATTTATTTTATTTTCTTTACCCCCCGCGCTCCCATCACGCTCCAGGATTCTGCCAGGGAGAGTTTTAAGCCTGAGTGCACGAGGACGTGCCCATCAGTGTCAGCAGAGTACAGTACCTGAAGCAGGTCTAATCACAGCGCTGACAGGCCCGGGGGAAAACGTGTGTGTGCGTGTGTGTGTGTGTGTGTGTGTGTGTGTGTGTGTGTGTGTGTGTGTGTGTGTGTGTGTGTGTGTGTGTGTGTGTGTGTGTGTGTGTGTGTGTGTGTGTGTGTGTGTATGGGGCGGGGGGGGGGGGGTAGTTTGGGAAGATGGATGGAGCAGCCAGGAACCCGGTCAGCACACATTAAGTACACTACAAATCCCAGCCAGTCTTCCCTCTTCAAACTTTAGACTTTCCTCTCTTTTATCCCCATCCAGTAGTTTGTGTTGAGTACAGGGTCGTTTATAGAGTGTGTGGACGGAACACAGACTCAGACTCAGAACCATTCTCCACAGTAGCCTCTTGGTGTGGTTTGATTTCTTTTGGCCGGCGAGTGTTCTTTGTCAAAAACTCTTCGATAGTCAGAGTGTACACTAGTTGTCCAGCTCATTATAAACAAGTCATTATAAACGTGGAAAGACCCCCCCAACACACACATGCACGCACGAGAAAAAGAAAAATAAATCCAGTTTTTAAACGGTGAGCAGATGCACTGTACGCTGTATGAGAGCAGATATCAAACATGTCTAAAAATGTTCAACACGGCCCACAGTTCATTAGAGCGTTACGGTTCGATGGCAACCAGGCGTCCAGCGGGCACGGAACTACAGGGGGTCATGGCCAACATCACTGTGTCACCACGGGGTGCTGCGCACGCACGCACGCACGCACGCACTCACACACACACACACACACACACACACACACACACACACACACAACGTATGTGTGTACCCACAGCTATCCAGTGGATGGAGCTGAGCCCAGACCTCAGATATTCCTTCCAATGTCCCTTGTTTGGGGGGCGGGCATATTTGCTTAATTAAAACTGTGTCTGAAGACGGTTCTTGTGGATTAATATGATGAATATGATGTAATATGATGAATATTATGTAATATGATGAATGTGATATTCTAGTCGCCTTCCATGGGTTAAAACACATCTATAATTTGGCCCAGACTTTGAACTACCCGTGCGTCAAACTGATACACTTGGCACGCTGTGATTCAGCTGGGGAGCTCTCTCTCTCTCTCTCTCTCTCTCTCTCTCTCTCTCTCTCCCTCTCTCTCTCTCTCTCTCTCTCTCTCTCCCCCTCCCTCTCTCTCTCAAATACACACAAACATCCTTATTTCTTTCCTCCCCTTCACTCATTCATACTTTGCCTCACGCTGCCCTCCCGCCTTCCTTCCGTGCCTCCTTCCTCCCTCTGACCTTTCTCTTTCACCACCGACTGTCACTTCCACTCACTTCCTCTCCACCAACCACCCCGCTCGCAAGCGCACAACCCGACTACTCCTCCATTGTCTTTTCTGTCTATCTATCCCTCTCTCTTTCTCTCTAAATAATAAGCTCAAAGACACGGCGCAGGTAGCGCGGCGGTCGGGAGGAGCGGCAACCTCGCAGCCCGGCGGACATGATCCTCTCCACCTCTGACCCTTTTCCTGGAACAGCGCCCTGGTGCACGCCAGAGCGCCTTGCATGTTGGTGCAAAGGAAGAACAGAGAGAGAGAGAGAGAGAGAGAGAGAGAGAGTGATTCGGCCGTGATCGACTGACGGAAGTATGTCTGGAGGGCAGTTGGTCCATCGGCAGCAGGAGACAGAGCACCCGTCTCACCGGGGTCTATCTGGAGAACTCCATCTACGAGGACCCCTCCAACTCCAAGGAGCGTCAACCCCTTCTAGAGCTTTCCTGGACCCCTCTGGGAGAACCCCCTGCAGAGTTGAGTAATTGAGGGGCCGATACAGTTTCTATACAGGCGGCCTATACATCTTAAGTCCAGGGAAGGCGTGACTTGGTCAACTCCCCACACTAGAATACAAGCTGCATACTTATTGTGATGAGGTCATCTTACGGCAGGTGATGCTGTTCTGGGCAAGCACCACAACCTGCAACCAAAGCCTTCCGACCAAATACCGTCAGTAGATTCTATGGAGTCGACAGTAAGGGCCGTGTTCTCCCTGTGAAGTCATTTGTGGCTGAGAGCCACCCCTACACTGTAGTCTGAAGACCAAGACCAAGCCTTGAGCCTTGAATCACGTCCGTCATCGCCTACGTCTTTGACTTGTGAATGTCTCTCCGACTAAAGTTCAGTTATTCCATTTAGACTCTTCACCCTTGTTTGTTGGTGTTCTTAAAATAATAAAGGAACCGTTCCTAATCCTTGCTCCTGACTCCGCTCATGTAGCTTGCTCAGGCCGCGCTGACGATAAGTCTTTACCGCTACTGTCCGTTCCACGACCACGAAGAAACCTCTCAAGCGCTTGGGACAAAAGGGGCTTGCCCTAACGCCCGCGCAAATGAAGAGAACGGAACTGGGAAACAGGAGCGCCTCAGTTTAACGAACATACTGATTGGGATGCACCAGGATGGCGGACGCGGCCTCTCGCCGACCACGACCTCCAGCGGTACCTGGCTGGGGTGGACTACCCTGGGATGGTCAGTAGGAGGGCCGTTTTTCAGAAGACACTCCCGCCCGCTATCGTCGCTGGGAGGCCGCACGCACGCACGCATGCGCACACACACACACACGCACGCACGCACGCACGCACACACACACACACCAAGTGACACCTGGACCTCGCTGCTCCGTGACTGGCCTTATTTCGCGCCCGAAACACAACGGCTGCGGCCTGGAGCCCAAACAAGAGAACCCGTTCTTCTTGAAGGCCTGCTGCTCTTCAAATACGGAACAGACGGTGGCGGAGGGCGATCGGGTTGGATCACAGCACACACACACACACACACACACACACACACACACACACACACACCCCGTACATATAATGGCGCGCGCACACACACACACACGCATACACAGACAGACAGACAGACAGACAGACAGACAGACAGACACACACGTTAAGAGAGAGAAGCTACCTCCCTGCTTGTCGCACTGGCGGCTGGGAGAGAGTGATGGCGGAACTTAATCTGTAAGCACAGGCTGGAAGCGTTGGGAGTTATTATTTTTTTCAAAACCCTCAAAGTCACTTCATATCTGACGCGGCGTCGGTTGAGGAACGGAAGGATCTTTTCATCCTTTCATCCTTTCATCTGTCCCCGACGGTGCCGGAACGCCCGACGTTCACGCCAGCCATAAGGTTTGAACCCGTGTTTGAAGGACGTTCTCAAATCGGGCTTTCGCTTCGCACGCGGTCACCAGAGCGCCTGTGATTCTCTCCTCCACCGTCTGTTTTCCGCATTCCCCCCATCTTTATTAGATGGGCACAAGCAACACACACACACACACACACGCGCACACACACGAACATGCACACGCGCACGCACGCACACACACACACACACACACACACACACAGACCTGCCCTGCAGCCTGTCATGGAAATGGCTTTGTAAAGGGTGCGTCACAGGGACGGTCTACGCGTCCCTACCTGCCAATCACGCCTCCATTAGCCACCGCTTGGGCTGTCTGTGTGTGTGTGGGTTGGTGTGTGTGTGTTGGTGTGCATGTGTGTGTGTGTGTGTGTGGGGGGGGGGGGGGGGGGGGGGGGGGGGCGGGGTGCTAAAGACATGGATGGGAGATGACAATCTGAGTTGTTTTTTTTCAAAATAGATGCATTTTTGAAGACGTGCACATTTGTATGTGGGGCAGCGTCCACATAAATATGTATTTACTGTATGTAATCACACACACACGCACACACACACACACACACACACACACACACACACACACACACACACACACACACACACACACACACACACACACACACACACACACACACACACACACACACACACACACACACTCCAGTGCTGGTCACAGCGGTCCTCACTGCGTTTCACGCTGCTCTGCACCTCCTCCACCTCCTCCACCTCCTCCACCTCCTCATCCTTTCCCTCCTCTTCTCTCCTTCTTTGATCACTCCTCCCCTCCTTTCCCAATCTCTCTCCTCTTACTTTTCTCATCCATCCCTCTTATCTCCCGCACCTTTCCTCCTCCCCTTTCTTCATCCTCCCCTCCGCTCTTCTTCCCTCGTCTTTTCCATCTCTTCTTCTCTCCTTCCCTCACCTATCACCCCTCTCCTCTCCTCCTTTCCTCGTCCATCCCTCCTCTCTTCTCTCCTCCTTTCCTCATCCTCTCCCCCGCTTCCCTCATCGCCTCATCTATCTCTCCTTTCTTCTCCTCATCCATCCATCCATCCATCCATCCGTTCCTCCTCTCCAAACCTCTGCTCTTCATCCACCTCCCTCCACTCTCGTCGCTCCACTTCTCACCCCCTCGTTTCCTCCCCGAGCTGGCTCATCCGCTACACTCTTGTCCTCCGCTCTGATCCGCTCACCTTTTCCCAGCATCCACTTCACCTCCCCTAACTGCCTTGCCGGCTGCAATCTCCCCCCCCCCCCCTCTCTCTCTCTCTCTCTCCTTCTTCTTCTCCTCCTCCTGCCGTGCTGTACCGGCCGGGGGCACAATTCCTCGCCACTCCGGTCGATACGACGCGAAACATAGCCGCAGAGCAATACCAGATCGATAGATTCAAGGATTCTTGCCAACGAGAATCTCGGCAATAACGTGTTTTTTCCAGAATTATCCGTGCGCCAAAACAAAAGCCTTGAATGATGGCAGAAAAACAACATAAGGCTTGAAGTTTGACCAGAATCAGAACCTGTTCATTCGGAAGTATGAGGAATTTGACGTCGTACAAAAAAGTCTGAAAAACAAATCTGAAAGTTGCCAAAAATAAGGCACAGAAATAGCCAAATATATGAAATATACAGAATTTACGCTGATCAGCCACAACATTAAAGCCGCCACTACTAACCACTAAAATTGTCTAGCTCCCCGCATGACTCGAAAACAGCTCTGACCCGTGGTATCTGGCACCAAGACGTCAGCAGCAGATCCTTTAAGTCCTGTAAGTTACGCGGTGGGGCCCCCCATGGATCGGGCTTGTTGTTCCAGCACATCCCACCGATGCTCCATCGGATTGAGATCTGGGGAATTTGGAGGTCGTCAACATGTTGAACTCTTTGTCAAGTTCCTCCAACCATTCCTGAACACTTTTTGCAGTGTGGCAGGGCGCATTATCCTGCAGAAAGAGGCCACTGCCATCATGGAATACAGTTGCCATGAAGTGGTGCCCTTGGTCTGTAACAACGGTTAGGTATGTGGTACCTGTCAAAGTAACATCCACATGAATGTCAGCACCCAAGGTTTCCCAGCAGAACATTGACCAGACCATCACACTGCCTCTGCTGGCTTTCCATCTTCCCATAGTGCATCCTGGTGCCATCTCTTTCTCAGATAAACAACACACACGCACCTGACCATTCACATGATGTAAAAGAAAACATGATTGATCAGACCGGCCACCCTCTGCCATTGCTCCATGGTCCAGTTCTGACGCTCACGTGCCCATTGTAGTCGCTTTCGGTGGCATGGGCACTCTGACCGGTCAGCAGCTACACAGCCCCATACGCAGCAAGCTGTGATGCACTGTGTGTTCTGACACTTTTCTATCAAAGCAGCATTAACTTTTTTCACCAATTAGTGCTACAGTAGCTCTTCTGTGGGATCAGACCAGACGGGCTGGACTTCACTCCCCACGTGCATCAATGAGCCTTGGGCGTCCATGACCTTGTCACTGGTTCACCGGTTGTCCTT
Organism: Zeus faber; assembly: GCF_960531495.2. Classification (NCBI taxonomy): domain Eukaryota; kingdom Metazoa; phylum Chordata; class Actinopteri; order Zeiformes; family Zeidae; genus Zeus; species Zeus faber. Next base: position 6,875,362 of record NC_137194.1, on the reverse strand, counting down.
CCTTGGAGCACTTTTGGTACTAACCACTACATACCAGGAACACCTCACAAGACCTGTCGTGTTGGAGATGCTCTGACCCAGTCGTCTAGCCATTACAGGTTTGTCCTTGTCAAAGTGGCTCAGATCCTTACGCTTGTCCATTTTTCCTCCTTCCAACACATCAGTTTCATGAAGTGATTGTTCACTTCCTGCCTCATATCCCACCCCTTGACAGGTGCCACCGGAACCAGATGATCAATGTTATTCACTTCACCTGTCAGTGGTTTGATGTCGTGGCTGATCGGCAATTCCATGCAGGATAAATTCTAGGTTTTCACAGTGTGGACATCGATAATATGATTGATGATTGATTGATTATCGTACATTTGCTGTGAGGTTGTTGTTCTGTCGTCTACCGAGTGTGTGTGTGTGTATGTGAAAAGGTGAGGCTAAATTAATAAACTGTTTACTGGCCCTGAAGTCAAATTGATGTGTGTTTCACGGGCGCTGCAATGCCTGCCCCCGCCAAGGAGAAAGGCCCCAACTGCACTGCCCGCCCCCCACTCCCTCCCTCGCTCTCCCTCCTTCCCTCCCTCCCTCCCTCTCTCCCACCCCCTGCCACCTCCGTATCCTCACTTTGAAATGTTCGTCTTGACCTTTCAGGAGTCTGTTTTTGGGGTTTTTCGGGTTGTGCCATAAATAAATAAGTGCAGGACTTATAAAAGAAACATGCCTCCATGAACATTAGCATGGAGCATGGAGTTGTTGGCATGATAGTGCTGGTGTTGCTGTTTCTGAAGACAAGGCTGCCACCTATCGGTGCTCTTTATATGTAATTTCCTTCAACACAGCTCTTAAACTCAAATGCCTGCAGGTACTCTATATCCTCTCATGCTTGCCGACATGCTCACTATCAGGAATACATTACCCTTCTTAACCCACGTATGAACACTGAATTAGGGAAGACCTTCGTCACACCTCAGTTCCAGGTACTATTGGGGGATTTAGGCTTATTTTGGAAATTTTTTGAACAATGTACAGACTCAATGTATATTTTCCTTTTTCAGTAAAGCTATCTATCTACAGTATCTATCTATCCATCCATTCATCCATCTATCTATGTATCTTTCTAAAGTTGCCGAAAATTTTGGCTTTTCACTGTTATTCTATAGTTAAACAGATAAATCTAGTTTTTAAATACAACCAGCAGGTTAGGTCACATAACGTTTTGGCTCATGCGTTTATGCCAATAAATCAACAGAATTACTAATCGAACTCTCTGTAGTTCATTCTATGGAAATGTTGCTGAATTAAATTCCCCTGGCTTGACCACAACAACAGGACATTTGCTACAATCCTGTTTCCACGTTCTCTTTTAAATGGATGTTCAGAATTCAGGCCTCTGGAATTGGAGACAGAGACAAGTCATTTTTTCGACATATTCTGTGCCAAAAGAATAAATAAGAGATACGAAACGCAGCTCATTTGCAGGTCAGGCGCCAGTTTTAAAAGCCTGTCATGGGCTCCAATGAAACTGAAATGCTATGTTTAGTATATGGTCCAGTTTTTAGAAGTTACCCTAACATCATCGGACGACAAGAGATTTATCTATATTGCCAATTGGTTCTCTCTTCTCCGTTTTTATGACACCTCCCTTACCTAGCGCTGGGTTTCCATAGCAACCTCTAGTTAGGAAAGCGGAAAACACGACAAGGTTTTGATGAGACTTAGCCCCAATTAAGCCTGCCCACACAAATTTACAAGGCCAAGGTGAAAAGCCCCCCTACCCCCAGGGTGGGGGGGGCTTCGGCCGGAAAACCGGATCTTTCATCTGGTAACTAGATGTGTTGTTATGCAAGCCACAGGGAACTGCTGACACCTACAGCAATGCGGTTGATATCATACAGCTTGTAAACGCCTGATTTAGTAAAGAAAAATTAATAACGGACCACAAAACGCTGAAACAGCAGCATAGCATGCAATGCAAGTTGCCCCCCTCCCCGTTTGACGTTCAGAAATGGATGTTGACAATTCAATTTTAAAACTAGGCTGTGGCAGATCCACCTGCAACACTCCACCTGAGCGGCGTTGTGAGGGCCCTCCGACACCGAGAGACAGGCTGAGATGTTGAAAAACACCGGTTTATCGTAGAGAGTGGACAGATGGAACAAGCCGGGAGCAGATGGACACACGTCATGACAGAGGCTCCCCCCGTGGGTGTGTGGGGAAGAGTTATTTACCTGTTGCTCGTCGACTGCTCTGATGAGCAACAGGCGTACAGCAACCCCGATCCCGGGCCAAAATACCTGGACCCAAGACAGGTTCTCGTTCACTCTCACACAGAGCGACAAAAGCACGTACGTTCACGCACAGTCAAAAAAAACCAACAGGTTTTCAGGTTGCACGTCGCCATTCAAGATTCAAGATTCAAGATTTTTATTTGTCACATACATATACATACTTCCATACATATATGCAGTGAAATGTAATGCAACGCACCCGGTGATAGCACACAATAAGTCCTAGGAAAAAGTACAAAAATAAAATAAAATAAAAAGTAGAAAATTCCTTTCTAATAGACCGACTAACTGACTCCTAAAACGTAATACAGTAAGTGGAATACTTATAGAATAAAATAAAAAATATATAGAATAAAATACAATAAAAAATAAATTGAAATAAAATGGAATAGGTTGAAGAAATATGCCTATGTATATACAGATATGTGCATTTAAAGTGTCATGTGAATTAAAGTGGCATGTGAATGTGAATAGTGTGAGGTAGTGTTTGGGATAATACAGCACAGTATACAACAGTACGGCGCAGCAATACGGCATCACGAACAACCCTGAACAGTGACACAGTATGCGGTACAGTATGCTACATACAGTACAGTAGGTAGTGGAGCCTAGTGCATGGCTCAGTTAGGACCCCTGGTGAGGTCAGCGTTGACAGTTCTAATGGCTTGAGGGAAGAAACTCCGTCTCAGTCTCTCTGTTCTCGCTGCGTGACTGCGGAGGCGCTTGCCTGACCGCAGCAGCTGAAACAGTCCGTTGTTGGGGTGATGAGGATCCTTCATGATCCTACGGGCTCTGCTACTACACCTCCTGGTGTATAACTCCTGCAAGGGGGGGAGGGTAGTTCCAGTGGTACGTTCAGCTGAACGCACCACCCTCTGCAGGGCCCGCCTGTCCTGGGCAGTACAGTTCCCAAACAAGTCAGTGATGTTGCCTGTCAGGATGCTCTCCACTGCTCCAGAGTAGAAGGACTTGAGGATCCTCACCGAGACCCGGAATTTCCTCAGCTGCCTGAGGTGGTAGAGACGCTGCCTCGCCTTTCTCACCAGAGTGTCTGTGTGAGCAGTCCATGTTAAGTCCTCTGTGATGTGGACTCCCAGATATCTGAAGCTGCTCACCCTATCGACAGAAGTCCCATTAATCCACAAGGGCGCGTGCGTCTTCGATTGTGATCCACGCCTAAAGTCCACAATCAGCTCCTTGGTTTTGCTGACGTTCAGGTGGAGGCTGTTGTCCTGGCACCAGAGTGACAGGTCAGCCACCTCCTCGCGGTAGGCCTTCTCATCGCAGTCGGTGATCAGGCCCACGACCATGGTGTCGTCAGCAAACTTGATGATGGTGTTGGAGCTGGACCTGGCCACACAGTCATGTGTGTACAGGGAGTACAGTAGGGGGCTGAGGACGCAGCCCTGGGGGGATCCTGTGTTCAGGGTGAGGGAGCTTGACATGTACTTCCCCACCTTGACCACCTGGGGGCGGCCTGTGAGGAAGTCCAGGATCCAGGTGCACAGCGGAGCATTCAATCCTAGCTCCAACAACTTGACAGCCAGTCTGGTGGGAACTATGGTGTTGAAAGCTGAACTATAATCAATGAACAGCATTCTCACATAGGCCCCCTTCCGGCCATCCAGGTGCGTGAGCGTGGTGTGCAGTACCTGGGAGACCGCGTCATCCGTGGATCTGTTCTGCCGGTACGCGAACTGCAACGGGTCCAAGGTGCGGGGGAGGGAGGCGCAGATATAATCCTTAATCAGCCTCTCGAAACACTTCATGACCACCGAGGTGAGGGCCACCGGACGGTAGTCATTCAGGCAGGTTGGAGAGGCGAACTTCGGGACAGGAACGACGGTGGACCTCTTGAAGCAGGACGGGACCACTGATTCAGCCAGGGAGATGTTGAATATTGTGGTGAACACCGGAGCTAGCTGGTTAGCACAGGTCTTCAGTACTCGTCCAGATATGCCATCTGGGCCCGCAGCTTTCCTGGTGTTCACCCGCATCAAAGCCCTCCTGACCTCGTGCACGGACACTGAGAGTGCGCGCTCGTCCCCAGCGGTGTAACTCCAATTAGCCGGCGAGCTAGCGGTGCTGCTGCCAGACTCGAACCGCGCATAAAAGAAGTTCAGTTGGTTGGCCAGGGAGGCGTCCGCACTCGTGGCTGGGGAGGAGCTGCTCTTGTAGTTAGTTATTGTTCGCAGCCCCTCCCACAAGCGTCTTGTGTCCCCCCGCTCCATCTGCAGCTCCACGGTCTCTCTGTACGTCCGTTTAGCGTCCCTCACCGCCCTCCGCAGATTGTACGACGCCGCTTTGTAGTTGTCCATGTTACCAGATACAAGTCCGTCGTTGTAAGCGGCCGTGCGCGCATTCAGAGCGCAGCGGATGGATTTATCAACCCATGGTTTCTGGTTTGGAAATATCCGAACTTTCACCGTGGGAACGATTTCATCCGCTAGCGTAGCCACAAAACTCACTACAACCTCCGTAAACTCGCTGACGTCACTTGAACTCGCTTGGAACATGTCCCAGTCTACGTCAGTCAGAGCGTCCTGAAGCGCAGCCTCTGATTGGTCCGTCCACCGCTTCACTTCCCTCGTCATCACCAGATCCCGCGCGATCAGAGGCCTGTAAACAGGAAGCAGCGAGATCGCGGCGTGATCTGATTTCCCGAAAGCAGGGAGCGACACGGGCTTGTATCCGTTCTTGTAAGGAGTGTAACAATGGTCCAGAGTTCTGTCTCCCCTGGTGGCACACGTGATGTGTTGGTGGAAATTCGGCAGAACTTTTTTCAGGTTGGCCCTGTTAAAGTCCCCAGTCACCACCACAGCCGCGTCGGGATGTCTGTTCTGAAATCCGCACAACACATCGTGCAGAACCGACAGAGCTGCGTCGGTGTCCGCTTGCGGTGGGATATAAACGGCTGTAATGATGACCGTGCTGAATTCCCGGGGGAGATAAAATGGACGGCATAGTATGGTCAGCTGTTCCAGGTTCGGCGAGCAGGAGTGGGAGAGGAATTTGGTGTTGTTGGCGTTACACCAGCGGTTGTTTACCATTAGGCAGACGCCTCCACCTTTGGATTTCCCCGACTCTCCCGTTCTGTCGCCGCGGAACACGGAGAAGGCCTCGGCTGGACGTATGGCTTCATCCGGCACCAGTGGGTTCAGCCATGTTTCCGTCAGGCAGAGGACGCAACAGTTCCTCGTGTCTCGCTGGAATTGAATCCTCGCTCGAAGTTCATCCATCTTGTTCTCCAGGGACTGGACGTTAGCAAGAAGGATGCTTGGCAGAGGTGGACGGTAAGGTTGCGTCCTCATTCTGACCCGAATGCCGCCTCGTTTACCTCGGTGCTTCCTCCGTGGGCCGGCTCGTGGAACAGCGACTCCATTTTTGTTGTTGTTGCGAGTGTTCCCGCGTAGGATTTCCGCCGGCCACTCTGCTCCCACGGATAAAAAGTCCCAAAGTTGTTCGTTTAGGGAAATGTTTATATCCATGAGTGCATCGCGGCCGTATGAGTTAATTGTTGATGTTTTTCTGGCGAACATTGTGATAAAAAAAGGAAAAAAATACTAAAGAGTAAGAAAGTAACCGGAGCGCCGGCGCAGGCGACCGCTAGGGGCGGCGCCACTATCGCCACTATCGCCATACATGTAACACAGATGTGTCTCAGGGCAACAGCTAGATTTTGGAAAGGACTTTTGGAAGGATTTAAAAGAAGGAAGAATGAAGATGGCGTGAGCCCAAGGTGGGCTGCAAATTGATTGGTCTGTCGATAGGGGAGAGCAGAGCAGTCTCTGAATTAAACATCGTGGAGCGGCAGAACCACTACGTCCAAGGGGCCTACTTAAATTGGAGGGGGAGAAATGAGGGCCAATCAATATTTGCAATACCTTGGGATTTTCAATTGCCTACTGAGTGAGTCCACTTTCGGTTCGTAACATTTGGCCCTTCTGCCAACCAAGATGACCCCTTTATAAGTAAAAAGAACGTGTGATGTTTTTGTCCCCAACATTTAGAGGCCAATGTTTCCCAGTGGCTCCAACCGTTTCACCCAGTGTTACACTGCTGAAGTAAAACCACAAAGTATGCTACTTCCATAGAATAGGCTAGACGCCTCTCCCGCTTTAATGGGCAACGTCACAATTCACAAAGGGAAGCGGGGCTCCTGTTTAAAGATGCACAGAGCACAGCGAGCTCGCATTCGGCGGAACGAGCGGGGGGATCATCACACAGCGCTAATGAGCGCGAGGAAAAGGGGGCTAAGTTATTCGCAAAGGTGATTGGGTCTAACGAGACAAAGAGCCACGGATGGCGTTGCGCGCTTTGCAGCGCAGTCAACAATATTCTCCTTTTCTCCCCTCTGTTTCCATCTCACTTTTTAACAAGGTGTTGGATGGGGACGCGGCGAGCCAACACGCACACACACATAGACAGAGGGATAACAGCATGATGCAACGGAGAGTAAAAGCTAGGTGATTCCGTAACAAAGGTGTCTGGTCATTAAGGACCGTGAGCCTTGTCTTCGGCAATTACCATCATGGCCGCTGACTGGTACTGTTTTGACCCCCTGCCCTTTAAACAGGTTTGATCAAAGACATAGACGCACACCAACAGCCAGACACCAACAGCATCTCCGTCCCCCCCACCCCCAGCCCCCTCGCTCCCAGCCACCTTTCGCCTCCATTCAGGGTATATTAAAGTGGAACAGGACCCGACGGTTGCGGTTCGCGGCTGCCGCCGCCACCGCCGTCATGCCGTTTTCAGCTTTCTCCTCCTTTGCGCGTCCAGCATCTCAGCACACCAGCTTTTGATGATAAAGAGATCTAGCTTCATGATAACTCAAACAGAAACACACACACAAAAAAACATTAAAGGGCAGACAAACCGTCAGACAAAATAAAAATAAAAAAACCCAGTCCATTAAAACATACATGTATACTCCGTGTGATTCTCTTGGATGTAGAATCAGGACTTGTGCGATGTGAGGAGCAAGACAAAGGGAGAAAAGGCGCTGCAGCTCGCGGCTTTTGCATTTTAGTTTTTTCCCTTAACGCGGCTGTTTTTTTTTAATGGGCAAAAGCGTTTTGGAATGCGGTCCATTCGACACGTCTGCATCTGCAATGCGTTTTTCAAATGCTGTGCACTTTTTGTCAAACTGGCCAAGACGTTTTTCTTATTTGCTCGTGTTTTGTCTATTTGCAGTTGAAGGTGCAGTGCGTTGAGCTCTCAGGGGCACCGTACATACCTACTCTGAGCCGCACGCTCCCAATCTTTAAAAGCATTGTGTGATGTTCTACTGGTATTTCTTTGGTTTGCGGATGCTGCAATTCAGGGCTGAAAAGTTTGGCTCTTTACGGTGACAATTTTCTGACTCATTCCTTTGATTCTGTCGGTCTGACTAGAGTCAGAATGGAATTCTCCCAAGAATCATTTCATTCTGCAAAGTGTATATCAGTCACATTGAATGACAATTATGCAAATTTTTTTTCCACATTAATTCAATCAGCCATAATTCTATTTTGCTCACAAGATTCCCTCGCTCACTTGCTCTCTCTCTCTCCCTCGTCCACTGACCGAGCTCGTTGGGCTTGAGGTCCCCGGCTGCGCTCACCGACTCGCCCTCCGACGACTTCTGAGTCGAGATGGGTTCAATGTGAACGGGTCGTTTGTGAATCGTGCTACAACTCCGACAAAACACTCGAGGAGAACAGCGTCTTTTGACAAGAACTGTTGTGGAGCAGCTGCTCCTTGGGGGCCTTGGACCAGCTGTCTCTTGACTCGAGCGAACGGCATTGAGGAACGGCAACATCTCGGGGCCGTGCTGGTCACACAGTTTCCTCCAATCACCTTTTCAATTCAACATTGAACCCACAAGTAGACAAAACCCCAAAATTCGTCACACACACGCATGCACTCACTCATGGCGACCAACACACACACTCTGAATGGTGGCCGGTGAAATGAGGTGTCTGCTTTGGAACCATCCTGGTTTGTCCTTCCTCCGGGGGTTAGCCAGGAGCAGTGGGCAGCATACGACGCGCCTGGGGAGCTGGTTCCACAATGGCCATCGCTGGTCAGACGACCCTGTTCTGCATGTCTTTTGGTGGGGGTGCTTACTGACGTTACATGGAGGAAACCCCATGTGAGCACGGGGAGAACATGCAAAGTCCCCACAGAAAGGACCCTCATCGGGAGATAACCCGCTGGAGCACGGTGCCAACAACGCCCCAGGCGGGAATCGAACCCAGGACCTTCTTGCTGTGAGGCAGCACTGCAATTCGCCGTGCCACCGCACCCGCCTAAAATCCACCAGAAGAGAAGCAACACATTTCTTCGCCATAACAATACGCCACTGTTCCGACGCGTCGCACTCCGCTGGTCTCCCGCCCTCGCCGGTCAGAAGGAGGTCATCTCGGTTTTTAAGGAAAGCAAAGGTGAGGGTTAATTGCTCGTCGTCGTCGAAACTGAACATGGCGGCCAGTAATCCTCCCGAAAAATTCCATGTGTGCTAACAAGCTGGACGGGGCCACCTCAGGATACTGTAATGGCGACCGGCTGATAGAGCGAAATCTCGGCAGCATTAGGCCGCTCTCGGTCAGGCGTATTAGACGGACAAACGATAGAAAAGAAAAGGATAGGACCCGGAGAAAGGAGTGAGGCCGCGGTAAATCTGTGGTCTAATCCTGGCGACTACTGGGGGGGGGGGATTACATCCTCCTCTCTCTGCCTCTCAGCATTTGCTCAATTCCACAGACGGCAGAGGTTAAGCGGGCCATCCCTTTCGTGCCGCCAAACGCCCCCCCCCCCCACTATCACCCTCTCAGCAGCCTCTCCTCTCTCCCGCCCCAGGTCTAATGGCACTGGAGTGGTGGAAGTCTTTAATCAGAGATGCAATGTAGTCACGGATGGCTCCGCTACACACACACACACACACACACACACACACACACACACACACACACACACACACACACACACACACACACACACCATCACTCACAATGCATGTCCTATATGATGTGTGTGCGTGTGTGTGCGTATGCTAAATCAGATGGAGGGTCAGGCTAATAGATGTCAGTGTTTCTGATAATCTGATGGCGGGGTGTGATAACAGAAGAGAGTCATTGATTTCCCTGGAGACTTGGGGAGGGGGCGAGAGGAGTGCGTGTGTGTGTGTGTGTGTGTGTGTATATGTGTGTGTGTGTGTGTGTGTGTGTGTGTGTGTGTGTGTGTGAAATCCAACTAGCACGTTTTGCCAAGGCCCTCACACGAAGGTCCGTGCTGGACATCCACTTTGCAGTGAAGTGGCCGGTACGCCGGCACCCAAAGGACGTGCAGTCTTCCACCGTGTATATCTGTATACACAACACACACATTTTAACTGGATGCACGCAATGGAGAGGATCACACAGAGGATCACACAGAGGATCACACAGAGCACAGAAGAGGAAATGGGTGAGAGAACCGTGGCACAAACAAGAGCTTCCTGGCCGCCGTGAATTTTAATATCCAGGACTTGTTAGAAAACCTTATTTTACAGATGTCAGGAATGGAGCTCGAACGTGAAGAGTGTTTTTAATTCTACTTTCTCTGTTTCCCGAGACGAAAACAAGTGATGCTGCGAATGAGAAAGTTACATTTTGTTGTTGTTGGTGACAGTCTGTGGAACATGTTTAGAGCTCCGACTTTGGAGAACAATGTCCACTGTGGCGCATTTTATCAGTACGACAGTATGACAACTCCAATTAGAATTTCCGAAATATAAATGTATTCCTTAAAAGTGGTCATCTGTACCATTATTTGCTTTTAAAAAAATCACATATTTTATTATTTTCTCTGCTGGCTTTCTTAAGGAAACAGCCACTCAACATACAGTACTTGCGTGACCCATGCGATCCTCCGTATTCCTGTTTTACACTGATGGTGGCGCGGTCCGCCACGGGCAGCCGCGTTGAACATGACAAACCTGCGTCGCTAGCTGCGGTCGGTAAACTCTGGATTGTGGATGAACATTCACATACCTCCGAGAGAAGTGGCCGTACTAAAACCAAGACTAGGCCACGCCCCAACAAACAACCTGTCGCCGATTGGAATGGAATTCTGGCACCGCAATCCATCCAACATGGACAATACCACGGGTTCCCACTTGACTGAAACACACCAATACGGACCGTTGCGTCCGTATTGGTGTGTTGGTCACATTGGTGTATTGGTGGCCATGAAACCCACTGGGCAGCATATGAACTGACTCCGGAGAAGCAGTAACCGCCCCGACACGCACGTCATCCAGAGATTCAGTCACATCTGACAAAAGCCCACGGTGTATTACTTTAGAGAAACACACACACACACACACACAGTGAGAAATATTCACCCCAGCTCTTTTGAAGCTGGTGATGAAATGGAAAAGGAGATGTTCGCCAACGCCTCACCCTTTCCAAAGGTGCGGCGACAAGCGTGGGAGTTGAACCCCCCCCCCCCCCCCCGAGCGCACAGCCGCGCTCCCGCCTGAAGGACGCCAAAGACCTCAACCCTTCTCTTTCTCTCTCCTCCTCTCCTCCCGTCCTTTTTTCCCCCTCCATTCCTCCCTGCATTCTCGTCTTTCATTTTGTTTTTAACCCTCTCCCCGTCGCCTGTGACAAGACCTCCCCGCTCTCGCTCTCTCTCTCTCTCCGGCTGTCTATCTATCCGCCGCCGTTGCTGTAATTGGGTGTGACATGGGATCAACAGGGAAGGAGGGAGGGAGGGAGGGAGGGAGGGGGCTGTATTTGAATGCGCACGGCATAGTCTTTCTTTTTCTAGACCAACCTGCCGCGCTGCCTCCCAGCTCTCATCCCGGGCTTCTCTGGCAACGCGTTTGCTGACAGCTGTTGCCGTAGCAACATCCCGTGCCGCTCCGCCTCTTTTATTAAGATCGGCCGTTGGAGTGCGAGGCCTCGACACGACCAGTCTTTTTTTTCTTGCCGCCAAATCAGCCTGCCTCGCTACCGGATGTAAAACAGTCGACCGTCTGAAAATTCTTCTTCCGTCTTATTATCGCAACGCTTTTCCACGATATCGACGGGACGCCGCGACGTCAGCTCCTACTCAAAATACCAATGCGATCACGAAAGATTTTTGAAAATCGAATTCAAGATTCTGAATTCTTCTTGTCGTTAATTCAGCGCTAACATAGGAACGTTTGTGCACCGCCCTGTGACAATGTCTTGATTTCAACATTGTGAATACCACTGGGAGACGAACGGTATCGGCCGACCCCGATCAGAACGCACTCCACAAACATGGACGACACGGATTTGTTGAAAACAACCGAGAGAAAGTTCGTCAGCATATACACGGTTTAATGAAATCATAAAGTACATTACAGGTCCCCACGATTCACACCCATGGCCAGGATTACCTGAGTGGATAAAGGCGCAAAGCAATCAAATCCAGATCAATCACAATAATCTTTTCTAGGATCAGTCGTACATGGTTTCAAGGGCGACGCCGAGGCGAGGTCAATTCAGTCGAGTTCAGGAGGTTCTGCATTCCCCTTCGCTTGTTGTCAATACCGAGGCAGTACTTTTGGAAATAGTTTGCCTAGGAACTGAACTGGATATACATTTGGAGATATGACTCAAAAATGGATCTTTCGGCTTTAGATGAAAGAGAAACGGATTCTGTTGATGCCAACCAGTGAATGAATCAAGAGAGCGATGACTCTGAACCTGAATCTAACACACTTCTTTATGTACTGGATGGCTACAGAAGGTGGTAGTGCAACTCAAAGTGGTAGTGCAATGCAAAATGGTAGTGCAACTTAAAATAAAAATATATAGGACAATCAATTCAAATAGTTATAATCATTTTGAAAGCATGACGTTAATATGATAAAATGATATATTTAATAAAAATACAAAAGAGGAGTGCTAACAGCAAATTAACTGTCCTTGCCGCTATAGACCAAATCAAGCCAAAAACAAGTTCCGGTCTTTAGGGACTTAGGTTAAAAAATAAAAATAAAAATGCCGTCTTTTGTTTTTCCTCATCTTCATCGCGTCTTCTTCATCCATGGTTGACCAGCAGGTTCTGAAAAACAAAAAAAAAAAACCGGGATTAAAAGATAGAACAACAAAAGTTTTTGGAGAATAATTACAAGTCCTTGGTGCTCAGCATGGCATGACCCCTGACCTTTGAGATGCTCTGAGGTGTACCTGGAGGCAGCGTTCCAGCCGTACGTGGCCGCCCCCACTCAAAGGTCAGGCCTGGTAATCGCTGTGATTAGCTGGTGGCCCGCCGGTGCCTACTATACAGCTCTGTCTCACTTCCGCTGGTCTAAAACCTTTTTCCCATGCTGCTGGACACTTACTTCATTGGCATTTAAAAATCCCCAAGACATTTGACCGGGCCTTACTCCGCTGACGTGCGGGAGGCACGGTGCTCTTTGTGAGAATCTGCTCTCCATCGGCATATCTTAGAGCAGGTTTTGTCTCGGGAACTGGTCTGATGACTTCCAGGGGAGGGGAGGTTTGCTGCTACTTCGCAGCTTTCTTCCGCAGACTCTCACACTCTGTCATCCCACAATCCAAGCTCCTACACCACTTGATTTGGGAGGCAAATTCGGGGGGGGACAGAGGGCACAAACGAGAGCGCACAGTGAAACAAACAGAGACTCCAATAGAGACGCTTTGAGTTAAAGTTAACAAAGTTCTTAAGATCTCCAGTATGTGTACAGTTTTCATAGCCGCCATGGCAAGCCTCCTCTCATAAGTCCACCGAATTCAAATAAAGCCTCCGGAGCAAACTCCTTTCATCACTCTGCTTCACATATAGCCTTCAAGGCAACTGTTACACCGAGAGTAAGGCCGAGAAAAAAAAAACAACACAGCTACAGCTTCAGTCTTTGGCAAAGTCCTACTTACAGTACCCCACTCAGAGAAGAAATGTTTTCAAGTTATCTTTAAAACCAGAACACAACAATTTCAACAATCACAGCGTGATTTAAAAAAAATAAAAAATAAATGAACGGCTTTGAACGCCAAACTATTGGCCGTTCCCTGCAAAGATTAGTCACACTGGAGGCCTGTGACAATTACAACCAGAAACAGCTGCTACAACAGCCCGGGTAGATGGAGACGAACGACCGATCCAGATAGCATCTTCGAGGGTTAAGACCGCCGGGCGACAACCGAGACAAAACCTCTCGCGGCGCGACGAGGTTACGCCTTGTCCGCCATGAAAGCACTTCACACATTAGCGTCAGTGGACGGCCCCCTTTAAGGTCGCACAGCTTGATGAGACCATCACCGAGACAGAACCTCAGCCTTCAGGTCTGCGCTCGGTGAGAGCTTGGCCGACTCACAAGGAGTTCACTTTCCATCGCCGGTCATCTGTAAGGCGGTCAAAGCCTAACGAGACGTTCTCAACATGATCTGAATCACTTGCACCACCACGCCTTGATGACTACTTGTATGTAGATGTGCTACTGGGCCCAACTGAGTTGGTTACAAGCGTGGTTCTCCCATCAGAGGGTCAGTCAATCCCAACATGGGAACAATTTGGTATGCCTTGAATCAAACATTCCCCTCGGTTGCAGGGTTGATCAGATGTTGGAATTCATAGTTCTAAACTACATAGAACTTTAGCAACATGCCCTCCGAGACGGGGCCTAAACAAGATGGCCTCTGAGAAAGAAGGCTGTCAGTCTTAAATAACTTTTTTTTTTCCCCTAGGACACAATTTGGAATGGATCCATGGACTATAGTAGCCTTGGTCTTTCCATCAGAGATCGATGTAGTCCTTGAAACGCCTCGCAATACATTCTCCCAGAGCGCACGGCTTAACAAGCCCTGACAACATGATTACAAGCTACAGTGTATGACCTTGCCTCAAATACCTTAAGTGGGGGCCTTGCCCATAGTGTGTGGACTCCGATCACATGGCCGAGATCAATCTGCACCTTGAAATCCTCGTAAGATGATCCTCCAAGAGTCGCAGCCTATCAAGACTCCAGTGATAACTGAGCGGCGGGAACACAATTTTGCCACCATGCCGTCCTGCTCCTAGAAAATTGGAGAGCAACCTTGGTCTCCAATCAAATCAATCAATAGCCCCATGAAGGCCAGGTGATATACCTTTTACAGTGAGATGTTCTGAGGCATAATAAAAATAACAAGAGCAGTTGGAAAGAGGGGAGTGGGGTAAGATGAGCTAGTGGTTGAGTTCTCCTGTATAGAGTCCACTATGCCTAATTTTTTTGTCATTTGGCAAACCCAGATTCACTAAATATTTCATATATTAGATATGCTTGCTTTTAAAGGAAATGGTTTGGTTTGAAAAATCAGATAAAAACATTATATTAGTCGGTTATTTGTCAAATAAATGCCCAACTCCAAAGCATGACTGCAGGTTGCTCCTTGAAGCTTTGCAGAATCTGTAAGGTTGTATGAATGTTGCACAGTAATGTTTTCCTGTCCTGCCGACAAGGATATTACTCTACCTGATTATTTACTTTCAACACCGTCATTTTATCATTCTTCATAGTTTGAGCAGCTGGAAGACAGAACTAAGCGGTTATAAGTTCACTACATATCCTACAGCCAATTGCGGATATGGTGCACAAGGTTGTCTCACACGGTTAAGAACACTGAAGAAAGGCATGTTGGAGTTGAATGTTAAGTCGTTGAGAGCACACAGAAAGGCTCCACCGGTGTTTTAATTCCTGATGGGTTTAGGATCCCTTCCAAACTGACCGTCTCCCTTGTTAAATCAATCACGCAGGTCGCAACGCGGGTTTGAACCTCTGCTCAGGGAGACAAAGACTCACAGAGCAAATTAGAAACCGCCTGAAGAAGACCGACCGGAGGAAGCCTTGAATCCCGTCTGAAACATTGACCGGGCGCCGCCCAGGGAAGCAGGGTGGCCGAAAAACTACGACAGGTCACCGCTGTAGTTCCAAGGCTCCAACAGCCCACGTGGAGCAAAGCTGACTGGAGGGGTAGCGATGCATTGATCCGAAGCTATCTGCTGGAGCGAGGGAGCGTGTGTTGTGTGAGGAATGTATGGGTTCAGCGCTAAGCGGTGTGGCGCTTGCTCCAGCTGCGAAACAAGCCCCATTAAAACGGTGGAGACGTTTGGAAGGAGCAGGGTGTTCAATATGCCTCCCCTGCTCCTGCCTTTTTCCCCTCCAAACTTCATCTCTCCAATCCACTTTTCCTCCCCTTTCTCTCCCTCTTCTCACATCTACTCCCATCAAACGTCTACCGCGCTGCTCTCTGCTCGCCACCTGCCAGGTGGCCACCATTTTCTCTACACTGGGCAGAAGTTGCGGGGCTGTTTGGAAAGTTGTGTGTGAGTATTTGGAGGAGGGAATATACTTTTTTATATTAACAAAAAACGGGAGCAAAAAAAAAAAGAGAAGCTGGCTGGGTCCAGATGTTTCATGCAAATGATTAATTTCGGCAAAAACCTGAACAGAAATAACAAAATTCCTTAATGAAAAAACCAAGGCCTTAATATCACAAAGAAGAACATTTTTATACTTGGTTGAGAAAAGATAAAGAGAAAATGTAACAGGAGGAGATTAAATGGATTTTTCAAATAAATGAACGTAGCGCATAGTTACACTCCCATATGTCATGGGTGTCAAGGGGTCAAACACTCTCATGCATAAAATCCGGTTTGCTCAGCCTGTGCCAGTGCCATAGAGGCACACCATCAAGCGGCGGGAAGGACGGGAGGTGACCTTTGAACTTGTGGGTCCGTAAGATTCAAAGCGGAATGTCCGACGGGTCGTCCCATCTAATCGGCCAAACAGGAAGTATTTCAGATCCGTCTTCGACAGAGAGAGAGGTGCATCGTCGCCCTGTAGGTGGCACCTGCACCCTCTGTCTCCTATGAGTATACGTTCCACTCCATCACCACAAAGGTTCACAGGACCACGGACGGGTGATCTTCTCATTTCGGGCAGCTTCGGTTTGGCACATTTAGGAGAACGACATAGACTCGAAAAAGAGAAAATTAAAGGGAGGCGGCACAGAATGAAAAACAAAACAACAATCAGGCCGAGACGGAGAAGGAGAAACAGAGAGAAAAACAAAGAGAGAAATAAATAAGAGAATCGGGAGAAGAGAGGATTAGAATCCCTCTCGCGCTGATGGGTGACTGGCGATGGGCGTTTCCCCAAGAAATGCATCTAGTCTCTGTGGCGGGTGCCAAGCGGCTCCACCATTACCATACGGGCGAGACGGAGAGACGGGATGCCGTTGGCACAACCGAGGGACTCAGGAAAAGGAAAACGGGCAAGGACGCTTGGCTGCCAAAAGAAGTGAAGGATCCAGAGAAAATCTGTGTTCATGCTCTCAAGGTTAAAAAATGCAATGCGACGCTCTGCTGTGGCATGTGTTGAGTGGCGTGCTGATGTACAATGAGAGCTCTGGTTCAAAGAAAATTAATAGGCATCGGTTGGAAAAGGACATTTATTTTCCATACAGCAGCTACTGTATTGAAAAGTACATTTCCCTTCACAAATAATAAAGAGCTGGCACTGGAGAGAAAATAACCGGATCCCAATGATGCAAAATGGCACTAAAAGGATAGTAATTGAATGAAACGTATAACTGAATACAAAAATAAATAAACAACATGAAGTAAAAATCAATTGATCTATATTATCCCATGTCCTTGATTGCCTTTTTATTTTTCAATTACTCACTTTTCCAATTTTCTCATTCCTAGCAATCATCATTAGTAATCTATTATTAATTCTATCTATTTCCCATTTTCCTCATTGTTAAACGATGAGAAGCGCATGCCTAACATGCCTGGGTGGTACAGTAATCTGCGACCAGGGGCGTCACCATTCCAAATCAAAATCCAAAATCAATCGAAATGAGCCCTTGATCTCAAATTTCGAAATCACAAGCGGGTTCGCGATTCTCCCCATATTTATGTGGGTAATATTGACCAACATGGTCGCCATACTGGGGCGATCAAGATCCACTCGTAAGCCAATGCAAAGTGCGCAGGCCCCCTCTGCGGAGTCGACCGGTGTTCTCCCGGCTCCGAAGGGACTTTCATGAAGTTTGGTTTTGAGTCGAGCGAGCTGCAGTCGGCTCCACTGCACCGCATCCCACAACGCACACCGCCCCGCCCACCTGGCACGAGGGCTGCAGGAACCAAATTAGGATAAAAATCAATTATATATTAAAAAAAAACAAAAAAAAAACCCTATTCAAATACTGAAACTGTTATTCAATTGTGTATTTTTTTAATAAAACAATAATTGATTATAAAATGTTTTGGATAACGTAAGGGATCAATTCACATGTGATGAGCATAAAGTTCATCCAGTTTGTTGCACAGTGAAAAGGACATTAGACAGAATTATTCCTGGTTACCGCGAGCAAAGCACCGTTACCACCGTTACGCGCGCGCACCGGCGCGTTTCCCTCTCCTCCGGCATCCATTGTGTGTACGAGGCAGAGTGCTGAGCCTTTGACCACATTGTCCAGTAATACCGCGGATGTGGCGATGAAAGTGGGAAATACACCCGACCATCACCGCCGGAGGAACATCTATTTTATTTTATTTTTTGCCTTGTCTGGAGATAAGATCGCCCTGATCGGAGCTGGGGAGCCGTGTTCAACACCCCCGCCCCCAGTACTTCATTTTAGCGTTGAAAATCTGGATGTATTAGAACATTTAAAATAACAAAGAACACAAATTCTAATAATTGGATTATAGAGGAATATCTGGAGCCCTGCCCGGCACAGGCGGATCTTGACCGCTCCAATATGGCGGACGCCCAGACCCCGCAAATGTGAGAGTTGACGACCGTGCTGATAGCGTTTTCGTACATGTAGAAGACGAAAGTCTAGTTTTGATAAAACTCTTAACCTTTTAGTAGTGTTGTTTAAATATTCTTATATTTTTGTTATAATTTATAATTATTTTTCAAAATAAAAGTTACTTATTCAGACACAAGTGTCTTTCGTCACAAATCAAGACTCGACTGTCTAACAGTGGAACCTTAAAATCGAAAATCAAATTGTGGATTTGGAGAATTGTGACACCCCCCTATCTGCTACGTTATTTAAATAGCTTATTGTTGACATATATGATCTTTAGGACTCCATACAGACACAGACACACCTCGTTGTCCAAACGCAATGGACAGTAAACGTAAATGTTTGAGAGTTTTGGGCGTCGCACTCTGACCAGTGATTGAAGTGTAGTGGATAATGTCCGTTTACACTCTAAGAGAAACCTCTAAGAGAAACTTGAGCAAGTAATACTGAGCCGGATTGCAATAAAATTGCCTGTAAATACACAGGAAGCCAAGACCCTCGCCAGAAAAACATCCCACGGTAGTTGATGATCGTCGTTAATATTTTGCTTTGTTGAATTTTCAAAGCAAAACATGATGTTTTACAGAGTGCACCACCAGTGGACACTGGAACACTTTGAAGTTTCACACAAAAGAGAAACTTGTCGACACTTCTCCGGTCGGGTTGAATGCTGCACTGCTACAATAACATCACAGCTCCCCCCAACACACACACACACACACACACACACACACACACACACACACACACACACACACACACACACACACACACTTGTTATTTACAAAAAGGCCACAACATCGATCGCTTTGGGAGTGTGGGGTGTGTTTTTTTTTTTATGAGAGAGCAATCACCAGGGGGTGGCGGGCGTCCCTTCACAAAGAGAAAAAGATGGAAAGCATGGAGAGGGTGAGGCGGATCGTTCCGGGCAAAAAGAAAAAAAAAAAAAATGAAACAAAACTGTAAACTCAGGGCCATTCGAAAGTGGACAAAAGCCAGTGAAAAGACCACCTCAAAGCCCCACTGCGACCCGCCATTATCCCAGCTGGCAATCACAACCCCTAACCCAGCCGACGGAGCTGATGAAAAAAACAAAACAAAAAAAATAAATAAATACAAGTTGGAGATAAAAGCAAAAAAATCCCAGCATTTAAAAAAAAAAAAAAAAAAAGAAAAGAAAAGAAAAACAGACAGAAATAACAAAACAAAACACTTTCCTGAAAAGTGTGACCAACTGTTAATGCTGCTGGAGGCTTCTCCATCGAACACAATACGAGGAAAGCTTGACTGCATTATTATCAGCCCGCCATCAGGTAGGAAAGAGTGGGCGAGAGAGAGAGAGAGAGAGAGAGAGAAGCCACAAGTTGGCACTCATAAAAGGTCACACGCCCTGGAAGTGGAGGGTGTGGAGGTGGGGGGGGGGGGGGTGTTATGAGTCCCACCCCGCCCTCCTCCAAACACACCTGTATGGCCGCCCGTGGCCCCGTGGACCCCCAGCGCCGTGCCCCCCACTCTCCGTGCCTGGTGTGAAAGCTTTGAGGCATCTGAGGGAGGGACCGGCGGAGGCCTTCGAGCCACATGAAAGAGGCGCAGCCTCCTCTGGGCTCAGCGTGATGTGGCTGTTCGATAGCGCGGCACAGCACGGTCGAAAGAGGGAGAGACAGAGCGGGGGGGGGGGAGAGAGAGAGAGGGAGAGAGGGAGGGTGGGAGGGAAGAGGAGAGGCTGAACAACCAGGCAGACACAAAGAGAGAGAGAGAGTTAGATTTACACAGCGTTCCAAATTATTATGCAAATTGGATTTAAGCGTCCTAAACATTAAATTTTTTGTTTTTCAATTAAACTCATGGATGGTATTGTGTCTCAGGGCTCTTTGGATCACTGAAATCAATCTCAGACGCCTGTGATAATTAGTTTGCCAGGTGAGCCCAATTCAAGGAAAACTACTTAAGAAGGACGTTCCACATTATTAAGCAGCCACAGGTTTCAAGCAGCATGGGAAAGAAAAAGGATCTCTGCTTCCGAAAAGCCTCAAATAGTGCAACGCCTTGGACAAGGTATGAAAACATTAGATATTTCACAAAAACTTAAGCGCGAACATCGTACTGTGATGAGATTTGTGGCTGATTCAGAGCACAGACGGGTTAACGAGGAAGGTTTCTGCCAGACAAATTCATGGGATTAAGAGAGCAGCCGCTAAAATGCTGTTACAAAGCAGCAAACAGGTATTTGAAGCTGCTGGTGCCTCTGGAGTCCAGCCAACCTCAAGGTGTAGGATCCTCCAGAGGCTTGCAGTTGTGCATAAAGCTACTATTGGGCCCCCCCTAACCAATGCAGAAACGGTTGCAGGGGGCCCAGAAATACATGAAGGCTCATTTCAAACAGCCTTGTTTACTGATGAGTGCTGTGCAACCCTGGATGGTGCAGATGGATGGAGTAGTGGACAGTTGGTGGATGGCCTCCACGTCGCAACAAGGCTGCGATGTCAGCAAGGAGGTGGTGGAGTCATGTTTTGGGCGGTAATCATGGGGAGAGAGCTGGTGGGCCCCTTTAGGGCCCCTGAAGGTGTGGAATCGACCTCAGCAAAGTATATAGAGTTTGTGACTGAGCACTTTCTTCCATGGTACAAAAAGAAGAACCGTGCCGTCCGTAGCAAAACCATCTTCATGCCTGACAATGCACCATCTCATGCTGCAAAGAAAACCTCTGTCATTGGCTGCTATGGCCATAAAAGGAGAGAAACTCATGGTGTGGCCCCCATCCTCCCCTGACCTCCACCCTATTGAGAACCGTTGGAGCATCCTCAAGCAAAAGATCTATGAGGGTGGAGGCAGTTCAAAACAGCAGCTCTGGGAGGCTGTTCTGACATCCTGCAAAGAAATTCAAGAAGAAACTCAAAAGCTCACAAGTTCAATGGAGGCAAGAATTGTGAAGGTGATATGAAAGAAGGCTCCTTTGTTAACATGTAACTTGGCCTGTTAAGATGTTTTTGATTGAAATAGCTTTAGATTTCAGTAAATATGACCTGCTAATGCTGCACATTCAACAAATGACCATTTTCAGTTCTTTACGACCTATAAAATGTTTTGAAACTCTGTTGTGCATAATTTGGAACAGTGCGTTTAGAGTTTTTATTTTTGAAAAAAATACTGTTATCATTGGGAGGTTTGTTCAATAACATTTGAATTATACCCTGACGGTTGACGACTTGAAAATTATACTGACTGTCATTTGCATCGAATATTTAGGAAAATCAGAGAAAAATATGCATAATATGCATAATAATCATTTGCATAATAATTTGGAACGCAGTGTAATAATTGAGACCCTTTTAAGACTAATTCTTACAAAACGTATCACAGATTCTTTGGTAAATCCATCTCATTCATATTCAATGAAGTATTACAGGTAAATATAAAAGTAGGTACAAATATATTGTATATTTGGTACAGAGCAGAGTAAAGTACTCGATAGAAATAGGATTACGATTGAGATGGTTCTATGAACAGCTAACAGTTTCAGGTCAGATAGCATAGGAAGTAATTAGGTACTGGAATACATCTAACTAGTACTTCATACTTTTTTTCCACAGATCTTTGAAAGGCATTACTTGGATTTCTCTCCATGGGTAAGTTTGACCGGTGAGTAGAAAATGAGTTGGGTACATCTTTCCTTAACAGGTCAGTATGAAAGCTCTGAAGCAGAAGAACTTGAGTAAATCTGACAAACATGTGTCATATCACATGAAATATGTTCACATTGAAATGAAGACACCACCAAATTCAAATGTACGACTATTTTATGACTTTTAAGGCCTAATATGTATAACATTAAATTGAACAGCTTTTTAAGAATTAAGAATTATTATTTGAGAATTTAGTGAATTCAAGGGCAGCAATTCAACACCAATAATTCTAAAGAAATCCTTTGCTGAGGAAGGATCGTGATCCTTCATGGTCGAATGACCCCAAATCTGAAAATTACTAAGATATTTACCTTTTTTAAGAAATTAATTTTGCTTGTTTTTCTGTTCATTCAATTTGGCGTTTTGCTTGCTTTTCTTTTCATGTAATTTGGTTTATTTTCCTTTATAGCCCTGTTTTTAATTATTTTGATTATTTTGTTACTCTATTTTGTAAATGCATTTTGGCTTGTTTGCCATGCTTTTATTATTACTATTTGATGGCCTAATGCACTTTGAGTTGCATGCCGTGTATGGGTAAGGTACTATACAAAAAGGTTACCCAGGGTGCATCCTGTAGGGATGGTCCCCTATTGTAATGTTTGGATTTTAATTGTTGTCTTAATTGTCTTATTATTGTCTCTGAATTGTTCAGGCTAAAAGTGTCCGGACCAGACCGACCGCTGGAGCTTAGGACGCGGTTGAGGTGTCGTCAGAACCGGGACGTCGCAGACATCTCATGGTTCAAGTTTCATCCACATTGATCAACATACGGAGCAGAAAACAGTGAAAACCCAATGAAACTTGACTGAAAGTAGCCTAACGGTCATGCTTCAGCGACACGCCAACATTGGGAAACCTTCAGTCGGCTGATGGAACCAGACGAGTTTTAGAATAAGACGTTCTGTCACATCATCGTCCAATTTGTTATAAATGTGCAGGTTATGGCTCCGAATGTTCATTCGCGTCATGCACAGTTCGTGGTGTGGAGTCCATCGCTCTGTCGAGGTTAGAGGTTGCAAACTAGGCGTGTATGTGTGTGTTATGTACCCAATTACCTGGTAGATGTCTAACGGGACGTTCAATTGACATTTCATCTTTTTTGTTTTATCGTAAATGAAGACATTGTATTCCGATACAACCCGGTGTTCGACGCGCCGTTGTGTACCTCCTTACTTGGCCGGATTGGCGGTGAGTGGTAAGATAAAAAACCGGCGAGCGCATGACGACTTCATATTCTCGGAACTAATCTGAAAAATTGTATCCTGAAAATTGTATATGATCATGTAAAAAGGTCAGCCGTCTTCCGGTTTCATTGAATCAAAATCCATTAAGAGACTTGGGCCACAAAAAAACATTAATACACAGAAACTCTAGACCACGTTGAGTCAAGTCCACCCTGACTCTGGGAATGAACGATGCGTTCATGTACTAGGAACGCGTCGGAAAACTAGAACCCCTGAAATTATAATTAGTCAAGGATAGACGCCAACACTTTTGGGGTTTTATGGAACTGTAACCTGTCGGCAATTTAATCCACGGAAAGGCGTCACCGCTAAAATGACTTAAGTTGATTTCGCCCACACCAAACCAAACATCAACTTTCCACCACTGTGACGAGAGATCTATTTCTACAGACAACAGGGTAAGTATAAAACAATGACACGGTTTGGTTGTCAAGCAAACGTAGACTATTGTTGTAAAAAAATGTATATAAAACTTCCTACAGCTAAACATAATGAAATGAAAAGGGAGAATTTAAAAGTGACAAGTCCTTCAATAATAAGTCAAATTCCAAATTAATGTTAAAGTTCAATAAATGTTGTCTGTATTACAATATAGGCAAGTCATCTATTTAACTGAATTTTTCAATTGTAGATTGTAAGCAAAATAAATAAAATAAAGTACTACTTAAAACTTTAAAAAAGCTATGAAAATGTTCTGGACAATTGTTTAATAAAACAATTATCTGACCTGTCTTCTCATCTCCTCTCCCAATTTCCCAACGCTCTCTATTTTACAAACAATAAAAAGTTTGAATTAAATATGTTCAACTGGTCTAACATTTATACTTAAAGAATTGGCATTTTTTTAATTAATGGCAATATAAGAAGATGTGTTGTAACTTTTAACACCAATTATGTCACAATACACAGGATAAAGACAACTATGGCTAAACAATTAATATATTCAATATACAAATTCAGGTGAGAATCAGGCGGAATTTGTGTAGTTTCAGCCTCACTACAGAAAAACTTCAAAACGTAATGTGTCACTAACGTGACTCAATTTGACCCAATGTATTGCTTTATTTATTATTATTATTATAATTATTATTATAATTATTTTATTATAATAATAATAATTATTAAGGACATGCTGACACCCTGGGAGGAATGAAGACAAACACAAGTGAAGTCGCAGAGCAGTTGCTTTCAAACTGCCCCAATAAAGGATTAAAAAAAATAATGATGGCACAATGGCCAATAAAAAAATAAATAATAATCACCACTTCAACTCCCTCAACTCTGCTACCAGTAGGTTCTGCTGGGACCATGCAAGAGGTTTCAATAAATACCAGGATAATTGACAGCAGCAAATATATATATATATATAAAAAGCTCATTTTAAATGAACACAGTGGCACAACTGAAAACAGCTTTGTGACTGGCTGTTTCCCTTGATCTAAGCCACTTCATCTGACAGCTTGTTTTTGTCAGACTATAGAGCTGTGGTTCTCTCCAAATATCCTAAGCTCTCGACATAAGTGAGACTGTTTGCTGGGAACAACAGCACTTTTCTTTACCTCTTTTTGAAACTGAGTTCGAATCCCCTGCTCAGGAAAACCTGCACGTGATAGGGACACGGGAGGGTCGGTACGCCACGCCACGCCTGGTGGTGGTTGGCTGCACGGGCGGCAGATCAGCGCCCCATTGAGAGCAGCGGAATGCAGAGGTTTTATGAAGAAGAGGGGCCGCGCCAAATAACAGGAAAATGAAATCGACACGTCAGATGTTGCGGAGGAGATTGGGTCTGGAGAGCCACGCCACTGACAGAGTCCAACAGACGACAGAGTGAGGGCAGATGCTGGAGAAGGATCTTTCATCTCCCTGAGACTAACCCCACAATGATAAACCTCTCCTATATGACTTCTCCTGAAAACCCACTGGTAATTCAATGGGCACAGCTGCTGTAGTTGGGTTGACCTTGAGGAGAAACCATGAATAAAGGTTCATCCCTGACTCGTCCCTAACCAAGAAAACACGTGTGGATAAACAGAGTACGGCAAAAACAAAAGGTATACAAAAACTGGTACAAGCCTAAGCAGAGAATTTCCATGACTGATGTCAGAATCAGTTTATAATTGCTAGGTGCATTTACGAGGAATTTGGTGAGGTTTGGTGCATTAGACTGCGGTCCATCTGCATTAAAAGAAATCTTAATGGTCTGAATAATTGGAGAATAAAAATAATATAAAATAGAAAAAATATATACAGGTGATACAACCGGATAAATAAATTGGCCCTCATGATGAAGTCAATATAGGATAACACTTTATAATTGTTTTAGTAAAAATAAAACAATATTATATATCTATATCTATTTCTATACTATAGATACTGTATATATGAGGACATGAAAGTCAACGAATCGAATCATCAGTTGGGAACCTGCCAGTCGACTGAGATTCTTCAAGTTGAGCAGTCGTTTTTTTTTTTCTTGTCAGTCAGTGTCCATTGCGATAACAGGATAAAACAGGTAGAAGCTTACACAATGCACAGGGATAACATTTCATTGGGGAATCATAAATATATTCTTATATGTGCGAATCATCCCTGTCTGGACACGGACCCAGACACGGCTCTCCGTGCGCCGCGATGGGGGAGAGCAACGTGGAGAGCTGTGCCCCATTCCTCCAAATAAAACAACTAAAACAGTGCGGGGGCGGGGCACGGCGGAAAGGGGCACGACTCATAGACTTGTTGAGATTATTTTCTGCGCGTAACACATGGAGAGGGGGTGATCGAGGAGAGAGTCACGGAGAACCTGTCCCCATTACACACGGTTTGGTTCCATACCGAGATGTTTCTTTGCATAAGGAGACTTAAAATAAAATATAAACACACTGTTCCGGCACGCCGATCGTGGGCACCCAATCACTGGTGGCATCGCTAGCGCACGCATGGTCTATACTGCTGGGGAGGGAGACAGGTGCGCAAAACGCGCCCCAATCGCTATCACTTTGTGTCCCTCGGGACGCCTATATTGCCTATACTGTAGGAAGCGCCGAGCTGGCCCGGATCCCCAATGAGCCCATGGGCGCCCATTGCCCTGTCGTCAGTTGTCGGTTCACCGGTTGTCCTTGCTTGGACCACTTTTGGTAGGTACTAACCACTGCATACCAGGAACACCCAACAAGACCTGTCGTTTTGGAGATGCTCTGACCCGGTCGTCTAGCCATCACAATTTGGTCCTTGTCAAAGTGGCTCAGATCCTTACGCTAGCCCATTTTTCCTGCTTTCAACACGTCAACTTCAAGAATTGAGTGTTCACCTGCTGCCTCATATATCCCACCCCTTGACAGGTGCCATTGAAACCAGATGATGTGATTCACTTCACCTAGTCTTAATGCTGTGGCTGATCGGTGTGTGTATACATATACTGTATATATATATATGTATGTACAAGTCTACAGAGTTAACAGAGTAGAGAGTGGGCAAATGGCAGCTACGCTACAGTAAGTACGTACAGGTAGCAGCAGTGTAGTTATACTATAATGTGTAATGGGCAGCAGAACAGAAGTGTCAATTCAGTGATAGCATCAGGAGAAATGATTATAGAAGAGTATAGTTCTGTATAATAAAGTCAAGTATATATTATAATGACAACAGTATTTTCCAGTTATTATCCAGATAGGTGTTTGAATGTACATGTGCAAAGTATATGTATTCTGGATATATATATATATATTTATATATATATATATATATATATAATTCAGAATTACATTCAAAACAGTAATAGAAATGTCCATGGGCAAAACATGTGTGTAAAGTATCATAATGCCCAGAGAAAGTATAGTCCAGGTTACGATGGTGTTATAAATATCCATGGGCAAAAAGCCCTAGCTCTGTCTTCTATCTATCCTCATTATTATCACCGTCTGTGAATGAGCCACTTGTGATCTTGATCAGCGGCCTTGACCTTAGAAAAAGCCCTGCGCCCCTCACAACTATGTTCTTCAAAGCTACACAGTTTCTAACCTTTGTTCTATCTGCCAAATGCACACCCCGCTTCATATGGTGCACATCTTCATAATTGCCCTGCTCTGTGCGTGTGGAATGCTCCGATGCCGGGATGAGATATCGGCCGACTCCGGGCAGTACGGGGAACAGAGATATCCATAATACAAAAATGAAGATACCAAGAGCTTTCTCAAGCGTGAGAGATATATGAAATAATTTGATGTTTTTGAAACAAAAGCGTGAGAAATGAAAAATGTTAATGTCAATAACTTTACTAAAAAGTGAAAACTGGGGCGATACTCCGTAATGATGGATGCTACGTCCGTCTGGGGTTTCGAATACAGAAAAACTGTGGCCTTGAGATTGTCTCTGTGCATTTCTTCTGAGCAAACTTCATTAATAACATAAAAAGAAATCTTCTTGCTCCCTTCTTCTTGCTCCCTTCGAGCTCCATTCTTCCTCATCCCCATTCAACTACCTCTTCTTTTTAGCTGCCCTCACTTAAAATCTGTCCAACCCAATTCTCTTGCTTTCTCCCTCTCTTTATAAGGGAACAATTCTGCAGCTCTGCTGTATGTACTTAGGTTGACTGGCATCACGTTGCCAAATCTTCCTCGCTAACTTTTTGAATGCTGCATAGACAGAGGCAGACTCCACTCAGCGAGACAATCTCCTGGTAACATGTAAGAGCTGCATTAATTTCAATACAGGCATGAAACAGCAGAAATATCATTTAAAACTTCTCCCTGATGCACACCCAGAATTTGGATTTGGTTTGTAGAAAATAAGATAGGCTTGGATGTAAATGTCCTAAATTGTGAGCATTGGTGCCACTCTTTAGAGTTCTGGAAATCAGGACAACAGCGGGGTACAGGGGTTGTTGACATTTTGTGTTGCTTAGTAAGCCATCTCAAAAAAACAAAAAAAAAAAATCAAGATCCCTCACATGGAATCAACACAGACAGACATACATTTGTATTTAGACCTATTGAGCCCTGACATAAGTGTAAACAAAGAGACTGAGGCAGCTGGGTTGTTGCTGCAAACAAGGCAAGTAAACAACACAGCTGATATATATATATACATATATAAATATATATAGAGAGAGAGGGAGGGAGAGAAAGAGAGAAAGAGACTTATAGGTGGATGAAAGGTCCTTTCTCGCTCAACGTTGTTTTAACATGCATGGAACATTTCCGACACCTGCAAGTTCTTCTATTTATTTAAAAAGTAAGGGAAAAAAAAGACGCATTACATGACTTCAGCCCCATTCAAAATGACCGCTCCGTAATGTAGAAGCTTGTTGAGGAATTCTTCAGGTCGCCGTTTCCCTCGCAGTGCAAAACGTAGGAAAAAGGAAAAACGGGCAAGCAGAGAGAAACTTTTTAGCTTAATTAGGCCTCATCGAAGGCATCGACACAGCGTTCCGACAGTAATTGTTGGTGCGTAGCGGTGGGGTGCAGAGCGGGGGGAGAACGTTGTGGGCCGGGGACTTAAAGAGTGCTTTTCCCTCCCAGAGCAGAAGGTGGAGATGCCTGCAGTACCTACTGTATGTCCAGCATCAGGGTGTGTTAGGCTGCGTGTGCACGGTCGGTAACACGTCTAGCCGGCGGCTGAAGCCCCCTCATTCCTCTTCATTAGCGCTGACTGCTTTGGAGGAGGAGTTGGCCCTCTCTCTTTCTCTCTCTCTTTCTCTCTCTCTCTCTCTCTCTCTCGCAATTCTGCTTCTGTTTGGCCTCTCTCTCTCTCGAATAGCACACACACACACACACACACACGCACACGCACACACTCCCTTAATCTCCCATCATGCCTCTTTGGGCCTGCACTCCTTCCTTTTTACACCAGATTGGTTTCTCTCCTGAGTCCCCCTCCCTCCCTCCCTCAGCTACCTTTCCTTCTCTTTATGCAGACCTATCCTCTTCCCCCACCATGTTTCCTGGAAGGCAGAGCCTTTCACTCCTTCCATGCGGCTATTACATCACTTGTTCTCTCAATTACATCACTCATTCTCACCTCTTTCAGTACTTAAGTTATTTCTCACACTTGATTTTTGTCCTCTTGCTGTATGCTAATCTTGTACCACTCTTTCTCCACAAACGATCTTGAACGTTGACATCCTGCTTAAAGCAGACATGTGCCAGCGTCAAAGTTGAATGAGCGCAGGGCTGCCTTGTTTACATCCCCACTCCAGAGGGTTCAGCAGAACCTAGATAGTTTGCTACAATCAAGTTCACTGGTTGAAATCCACTAGGCTCGGGCTGATTCACGATTAATTTGTCTATCGGCAATCAACTCCATCGATCGCGATTGACATTGATGACAGATGTTTATTTTTTATGTTATTTATCCGGCAGGAAAAATCCAAACAGTGAAACGGCCTACGTGCAGTTTACCGTGTTCTGAAACTGGAGCGGAGAGGGAGGGCGAAGGCTCTCCCCCTCTCTGTCGAGTAACCACCGGTGATCGGGTCTCACTTCACCGCTCTACAGTCTGAAACTTTGCGAGGGGCAGGTGCACAAAATATAAAAGGAGAAGGCACATGGACACCCAGCTCCGGTTCTAGGCATTTTGCCGCTTTGGGCAAACGGAGCATCACAGCGGAGCCGCTGTGTGCACATCGCAGGTGCGCCGAGGTGCAAGGTTCATGAGGTTTTCCTCATGAATTTATCTTGTCCAGACAATCCCCTACCTCGATGCACATTCATGCTTAAAAAACAAAACAAACAAAAAAACAAAAATGCGTCTGATAAAAAGGGCCCCATGGGGTCCATGAGGCAGGTGCTCTGGCACCCCCACACCCACCCCACCCGCACGTACCTCCCGCTCAATGTGCAAATTTTGTCATCATAATATGGCAATATATAATATAATTTCATAGAGAAAGATTTCGATGAATGTACAGCCTCACTAGTGCAGAGTGTCGACAAGAGGAACTTCCAGAATTCTTCTATTTTGTATGTCTCATGTCTTAAGCCTCAGAAAGCGTCGCAAATCTACTGATATTCATGCTGTTTATAGGAAACAGTGGCACTTAAGCAGCTAAAGCATAGAAGTTATTCTGAGTCGTATATTCGAGAGACACCTTTCAACATTCTTATCAGATGACAAACTGGGAAAGAGAAAATTCTCATGTTCCTTGTAGTTTGTTGTACTGCTGGTAGGTTGTCTACTTTGCAGGATTTGGCTTTCATGCTGCTCTTCCAAGTTTGCAACATGGATTTGCTCTAAAAACAGCAGCACATCATCAAGTCATTCTCATTGGATACAATATGAAGAAAAAATTACTGTTTCGGTAAATGCTCAACTGTATGGAGGTGTTTTAGGGCGAGCTCCTGGTCAGTAGTCATTTCAAGGTGCTTCTTATGGGCCTATGGATAGAGCTAACAGTTCAGATTAAAAGTGTATTTTAATATTAAGTAACACATTAAAGTTTTATTTATATGTTGCATTCATTTTGAGCATTCAGTAGTTTTCCTCCAATGAGCCCCAATTTCCAAAACACTGTACACAAATCAGTTTTTAGGAATAAGACATGGTTCTAAAACCAAACACCCCTCTCTTTATCCATTTATTCTTCTACACTCTACTATATATTTTTTAATAAATAAATTCAGCATTAATAACAATACCTTAGAAATGAACTTCCACATGCCATACATTGTAGTGGCTGAATGTGACTTGGTTCTCCACGGTGCCAGAGAAGCAAGGCTGAATTCATGTGCTACAATGTGATGGACACTCCCATGCCCACGCAGTTTGTTTTAACCGGCCTTATGTTTAATTATTATTATTTTCATTATTATTATTATTATTATTACTATTACTATTATTATTAATATTATTACTGAGTTTTACATTTGTTACCCTGCTGGGAAAGACAAGGACTCCACAGCTGCAGGGCTTAACGAGCTGTAGAGGAGTCCATCCAATTTAACCTCATGGGGGGAATGTTTTATTTTGTATTTCCTATAATAATAATACCTTTTAATGGATGAGTGTTTTTGTTTTTTTATTTTGCAGTTATTTAAACATGTGCACATGTATCACTGAGTGCCTTGCTTTAGAATATTTAGAGCTAATCATTTTGTTTCTGATATTTCTTTCACTCCTCTTGTGTCTTTTTGGTTTGGCCATGTCCCTACATATATTGTAATTTGTTGCCTCAGTACTTGTACTCCGTGCAATGACAGTTAATCTAATCTAATCTAATCTTCTTCTTCTTTCGGCTGCTCTGGTTAGGGGTTGCAACAGCGAATCATCTCCCTTCTGTTCTGCGCATCTTCCTCCCTTATACCAACCGCCTGCATGTCGTCCCTCACCACATCCGTAAAACCCTCTCTTTGGCCTTCCTCTTTTCCTCTTGCCTGGCAGCTCCATCCTCAGCCTCCTTCTCCCAATGTAACTCTCATCTCTCCTACACACGTGTCCAAACCATCTCAATCTTGCCTCTCTCACTCTATCACCAAACTGTCCAACCTGAGCTGTCCCTCCTATGTACTCATTCTTAATCCTGTCCATCCTTGTCACTCCCAATGAAAATCTAAACATCCTCAACTCTGCCACCGCCAGTTCAGCCACCTGCCTTTTAGTGAGTGCCACCGCCTCTAAACCGTACAACATAGCTGGTCTCACTACCGTCCTGTAGACCTTCCCCTTCACTCTTGCGGGAACCATTCTGTCACTGATCACTCTTCTCCACCCACTCCACCCCGCCTGTACTCTCTTCTTCACCTCGCTCCCGCACTCTCAACTGCTTTGGATGGTTGACCCCAGGTACTTGAACTCATCTGCCTTCTCCACCTCCACTCCTTGCATTCTCAGCTTTTCGCCGCCCTCCCTCCCATTCAGACACATGTATTCTGTCTTACTCCTGCTGACTCTCATTCCTCTTCTCTGGAATGCATGCCTCCGCTTTTCCAGGCTCTCCTCAACCTGCTCCCTATTCTCACTCCAGATCACAATGTCATCCGCGAACATCATAGTCCACGGAGACTCCTGCCTGATTTCATCTGTTAACCTGTCCATCACCACTGCAAACAAGAAAGGGCTAAGAGCTGATCCTTGATGCAATCCCACCTCCACTTTGAATGTCTTTGTCACGCCTACTGCTCACCTTACTACTGTCTGACTGCCTTCATACATATCCTATACCACTCTTACGTACTTCTCTGCCACCCCCAACTTCCTCATGCAATACCAAACTTCTTCTCTCAGCACCCTATCATATGCTTACTCTAAATCCACAAAGACGCAGTGCAACTCCCTCTGGCCTTCCCTGTACTTTTCCATCAGCATTCTTAAAGCAAACATTGCATCTGTAGTACTCTTTCCTGGCATGAAACCATACTCGCTGCTCGCTGATCCCCACCTCTCCTCTTAACCTAGCCTCCACTACCCTTTCCCATAGCTTCATGCTGTGGCCAATCAACTTTATTCCCCTGTAGTTACTACAGCTCTGTACGTCTCCCTTATTCTTGAAAATGCGTACCAGTACACTTCCTCTCCACTCCTGCAGCATCCTCTTCCTTTCCAGGTTGGGTTAAACAGTCTCGTTAGACACGCCACTGCCATCTCACCTAAACATTTCCATGCTTCCCCAGGTATGTCATCTGGGCCAACTGCCTTTCCTCTCTTCATCTTCTTTAATGCTGTTCTCACCTCATCCTTGCTAATTTTCTTCACTTCTTGATCCACTAACCCCACATCATCCACTCTTCTCTCCCTCTCATTTTCTTCATTCATCAACTCCTCAAAGTACTCCTTCCATCTTCTCAACACACTCTCCTTACAAGTGAGCACATTCCCATCATTATCCTTCATCACCCTAACCTGCTGTACATCCTTCCCAGCTTGGTCCCTTTGTCTTGCCAATCGCTACAAGTCCTTTTCTCCTTCCTTACTGTCCAACCTCTCATACAACTTGTTGTATTCCCTTTCCTTTGCCTTTGTAAAGGAATCTAATCTACCCTAATCTAATCTAATCTAATATTCCCTCCTGTTTTATTTGGTCAGGTCTGTTTGGTATGTCTCGTTGTCTTTATGTTAAGTTATTGCGACCAAATTTTTAGTTGTATCATACTTAAGTCAAGTTTCCCCCTGCACTTGTTTTGCAACCCTCCTAAATTGATTATATTTATTTGGTCAACAAATGCTAAATTAAATTTTCAATCTACCTGTGACTCCTGTGTCTGACGGCTCGGTCCCTCAGATACAATATGGGGCCGTGGTCAGTAAATCTTTGGCTTCAGTTGCCTGCTGAAATGGGCTGCACATGCCAAATTTTCAAGCTCCTAAACCAAATTTGCTTTGTTTGTTTCTAACAATGCAGTTGACTAAACTAGAGGTCTTCCAACAGAACTGCTCCCCTGAAAACTAGAGCACTTGAATTTCGAGGGTTAGGTCCAGACCAAGTCTACCTCAGTTCCAGGTCGGATCAGACTATATTGCCACAGGTCTTTTTAAAAGCAAATTGTAAGTTTGGATTTGATCCGACAAGATCCAAGAACATCTGATGACAAGACACATGCTGTATTTTTACTCAACCAACAAATTGTGTCTGTTTTCAGGTTGAGTAGAAAATTTGGGCCAATGAAGACCTGGCCCAAATGTTTAGAAAGAAGTCTAAACTGTATCAAATAGAAGTGTATGTATTAATAAGTATTATTTTATAGTCTGTAAAAAGATAATAAGGGACCCAGGCTAAAAATTAAGTCGGTAACTAAGAAACAGTCTCTATGAAACCTCAGTTACTATGAAAGATATGAAGACACGCTACATTATAATTAAACCCTCTCCCACATTGCTATGCCTAATACTGGGTTGTTAGAAGATTGAAATGCCCAATCGGTTTGGACAGTTAGCCAAGCACCAACGTTGGTACTTTGTACCTGTTAAACAGCCATTCGGTTAAGCGAGCAAAACAGTGGGGGAAGCAGGAGGTGCTGGTATGAAATTAAGGTTAAGAGCATGCCCTTCCCAGGGCAACAGTTTGATTTTTCATCTGTTAAGCAATTTCAGTGAATGTCAAATCTGACATCCGGCCGGCTGCTCCCACTCCTGGCTGCTTTGCTAAACACAGTCCAGAGACATGGATGAGAGTGTCTGGTGCAACTTAGCTAGGGACGGGTGGTTCCAAATCTTTTTGTCTGTCCATTTCTCTACCTTCATAGTTGAGACCACTCTCAGATTGGGATTTTGCATGTCTGACTTCCTTCTTTTATCTTCGTCCTCAGTTTCTCTCTGCCCCTCTGTCATAACAGACAGACTTTCCGAGAGAAACTCCCTCTGTATCAGACCCAGCGCCTGCTCTGTCTACACGAAGAAGGGATCCGTATCTTTGTGAGTGTGTGTGCGGCCTCCCTCTCCAAGAGTGCCTCCCACTAACTTATGTTCCGTGTCTGGAATGGCATTCATACTATTTTGTACGGCAAATTCGTGTTTAGCAGTCCAAAACCATAGTATGCTCAAATAGTATGCAAAAAATACCAGAGTGACCTAAGATATCTGGTGAAATATCATAGAGCGCAAACACTGCACACAAAGGCCAATTTATACTTTTCCAAGGGTCCGTGTGACATGGAATGCAGCAATAGATGGAACTACAAAACCGGTTATTCTGCGTGTGCGTTTAGAAATATAAGCAAGGCTGCAAGCGTGTCCCACAATGCATTGTGGGTCGCAAGACAGCAGTAAAGATCTCTCTGCAGTGTCATCATCAATCCACATCATGCTGAAAGGAAGTGGAGCGTCTATTTGATCATGTATTATGACAACAAAGCCATTGATGTTCTTACTTTTATACTGAAATATGCTGGATGACAGCAGAAATGTGTTGTATGTAGGAGGTAGCAGGCATTCAGGATGCAGCACAAGTCTGCAGCACAAAACTCTAAAACTTTTTGTGAAACCCTTCAGAAGTAACTAAAGAGCTTTACTTTTACTTTTGTCCTTCTGTGAATTCACTCTTTCAATTTAATCCATTTTCTTACCTCCCTTGGTCTTCGTTAATCCTTGTGCTTCTGAAGGGCTGGGCATCGAAATTTGCTTCTTTTTAGGATCGACTGAATTGCAGATACCCTCAAGTTTGTAAGCATTCTGTCATATTTAATACAAATTTCATCAAATTTCATCACTTAAATAGTTCATCCAGTGCCAGCCCAAAATGAACATGAAAGTTTGTTTAATGTCATTCATACAGTAATTAAAAAATGTAAATGAGGATTTCTTTTAAATCTAGAAAATATGTTTATGGCAATTAACTCTCAACTATTTTTGTATTAAATAGTTAATCTGGTATTGATAAAAAACACTGTTTTGGGGCCGGTATGGAAGTTGATGTATCGGTACAAGAAAACTTTCTGCGGTAGCTAGCCCTCGCCCTTCACAACTCTAGCCTGGCCTGGACTCTCTCACTTTCTGTTTCTATATTGTCTCCCTCAGTGAAGGCCGCACCCCCCTCCTCCTTATCTATCTTTGCTCTACTCTGCGGGTGGAGCCCCAACATCGATCAACATCAAAGTCAGGTGCGTCTGGGATTGCAGCTAAGTGACTAGTGAATCCCACCAAGTGTACAGCCTGGGTGCCCGATTTGTGTGTGCATGTGTGCGTATATGTGTGTATCTGAAAATGCACCCAAATAAGAGAGGATCCCATCCACTGTATGTGTGGGTGTGTGTGTGTGTGTGTGTGTGTGTGTGTGTGTGTGTGCACGCACACATGATATCATAAAGTGCCTGTTTCAGGCTGTTTCATGCCTGTTTGTCTGTGTATAATGAGCAGAGAAGGACCTGGCACGCTCTGCAGAATCCCTTACACTTTTAACGCACACACGCGCACACACACACACACACACACACACACACACACACACACACACACACACACACACACGGTGTTTCAGGCTCTGCTCTCTTGGCTTGGCAAAGCAACTCACAGCCCAACTGGACACACAAGAACAAGGCCTGAGTTTCAGCACTCTCACTTCAAACACACACACACACACACACACACACACACACACACACACACACACACACACACACACACACACACACACACACACACACACACACACACACACACACACACCCCAACGGCAGTGCAGCGCAGGAACAATCTTCTATGACGTCTGGTCCAGTAATTCAGTGTGATCTGACACAACAAACAGGGTTCCATGTGGGAGCGAGAACCAAGACCACTCAGGACAGCGCCAATTAATTTCTCATGACATCGTACAAGACTTATTGGCCACAACTATAAAACCACCACTAATAACCGACCTCTGATGCTCACGTGCCCATTGCAGGTGCTTTTGGCAGTGGACAGGGGTCAACGTGGGCACTCCTGTGGGATCGAACCGGATTGGCTGGACTTCACCCCCCCCACGTGCATCAACGAGCCCATGGGAGCCCATGACGCCGTCCTCATTCAATCATTTTACCTCGGTGAGAGTCTTTTCGCACATCACCAGACAAGTTAGTCAGGATGAGACTCCTTGCCCGCATTATATAACATATATTTTCATTCAAAAGACCCTTAATTAACGGATGAAGCCCAAACAACTGCTAAGAAAAAAAGGATGTATTCGTAGAATTCGGGAAAAAAGACAGGATTTGCGTTCAAGAAATGGCTTGATTGCTTAATTAATATACATTTGCAACATTATTATTTTGAATAGAATATAAACATGAGTCAGAAAAATATGTAAAGGCAACAAGGGAGAGTTAAATCACTTAAACTCGCCGGAAGCGTTCATCTGAAAGGCGCTATATGACTCAAAGCCATTATTATTATGATAATTATAATAATAATAATTATTATTATTATTATTATCGTTAATCATGTAGGTCTTCCAAATGTTTGGATAATAGTTTTCATCTAGGCTACGCTGCGCTGTGTCTCTATCATGGCCAATAAACACAAACGCCACCTCTGCGATGATAAAACGTCCCCCTTTCCTGCTTGGGCTTCGGGTGAAACCCCAAACGTCAGAGCGGCCTACGCAGAATCTAGAGTGGGAGAAAACAGGCAAAAAAAGAAAAACAAATAAAAAAGTTATCAGTGATAACCTAACGGGCTGTGACGGCTTTTTAAAGGCGCAAAAAACGACGGGGGGGAGAGGAACTTTGTAAACTTTCCAATTGGCGGGGGTGAGAGGCAGAGAGAGATGCCTCGGGGGCTAATCAAGAGAAGAAGACCTTGATGTAGGCTGAACCCGCCTGCATAATAGCAGACTAGCATGCTAGCACGCACGCACGCATGCACGCAACCACACAGACACAAGCGCAGAGATATTGTGTATGATCCAGCAGGCTCCCTTTTTTAAAACTGTCTTCAAAGACTTCACTTCAGTCCTTGTTATCTCAGACTGGCTAATACGAAAGTGGGAAAAACACTTTCATGCTACTGTTTGAGTTGAGCGCCTGCCTTCACGTACGCTCATTTGCTTAACCTTCCAACCTGAGAACACACTCCTAGACACCTATGTACACGCGCACATACGAACCTGTACACACATAAACACCCACACGTAGTTGGTCATAGAGAGGAGAGGAGGTTCCGCTAGCAGTGAGTTTATGAGCAAATGTATATAGTATTGGCGTACGCCCCCCACCACCCCACCCCAGCAGAGACAACCTGGGTGGAGCGGAGCGGCGTGCGTACATGACGGTGATCCGCTAAGGTTTCAATTAAAGTTAAAATAAAAACCTCTCACGGTTCAAACTCTGGAGAAACTAGCTCCCGTTCTCTGGCTCACACGCTCCTTGGCTCTCCTGCCGTCTCTGCTATCGAGGTACTTGGGAGGGTAAGAAGGTGCCGCTCTAACGTTCTACGCTGAGGGACTTTTTTGTGCATTTCCTATGAAAGATGTGAAAAGAAAGGGAAGGAAATAAATAATGTCTTCATATTTTTTAAACAGTGAATAATGCGGGTGTAATTGGGCCTTGGAATGTGACAACCATCAATATTAAATAAAAATATTAAAGCATACAAACTCAAATGGGATTATTGAGGAATACATAGCCATAATAGTGTAATAATGTTGAATCTTTAAAGGAGAACGGTGGATTATACCTGATCACTGGGAGCCAACCCGAGTGATTTGCATCACAACCTTTTAAACTTACTTATTGTCGAAGAATGCAGTTACAAGTCGATCGCCCCGTTGTACTACGCATCGCAGCTCAGCGCGCGCTCTCAATGTTTCTCAAGACTGGATCAATCTTAAAGATTTCAGAGTTTTCCTTTTAATAGATGGCACTCCGCTCCGAGAACTCACCACATATTATAAGTTGTGTCATTTAATCATTGGGCAACATGTGCTCCAAAGATCCTCAATCTCACATGGACGTGTTTACGCCATCTAAAATCTAAAATCGCATCTAAAATGGTATCTAAAAGTCAAATTTTAACTTGCAGAACAAGGCTCGATGCAAAATAAAAAAAGAGAGAGAAATGCGGCTGAGCCTCTGTTCCGCAAAGATAGTTAGCATTCTATCCAACTATGGATATTAACCATAGCCATATTACCAAAAAGTTATTTTACATGTAAAATATTGGAACACACCATTACCCAGTTGGATTTGAAAGGAGAGAGAGCTGCTTGAGAGTGAAAATGGCCGCGGGCGACAGCGATAATCACGCATTCATGACACAAGGAGTTTTGTCGCTGCATGCGTAAGTGTGAGAGATCTTTTGTTTTAATACACGCTACCGATCTCAGACGGCGTCAGACGACACGACTCTCAAAGTCCATCACGCCACCATTTATTTCCTCTGCGTTTGTTGTCTGGTGGACGTGGTAGTGCGCACAAAACAAGATGGCCACTGGACGAGGACGATCCCACGCTCGGTGCGACCCCGATGACGTGAGACAAAAAGTGAGACACGGCAACTTACAACGCTATTGCTTTTGCTGAGCGGTTGAAGTTTGAGATAAAACTTTAACAAGCATCACTTGAGTGAAAAAAGACTTATATGTATCAAGATTCGTGATTGGCATTAAGTCAACGTGAGTGCGGAGGCATTCTATAAAAAGCAATAACGTAATTACTGGCAAGCAGTGTAGGAAGGTATGCTTATTTAAATCCACTTTTCTCATTCTTTGTTTGGAGGCGACAAACCTTTCTTTTCTTGACATGCTTTAACTCGTGCCTTGCGTGGTATACTTCTTAAAATTAGAACCAAAATAAGTGGAGGCTGCGCTGACAAGCCAACCTGGGATTTCAGAGTTATCTTTGCGCAAACCATAACTGCTTTTCTGCTTTGAAAAGCTGTCATTTGCTTTTTTCTTTCCACTAGCGGGAGTATGAAAAAACATGCTGGGGTAGTGCTGGTGAAGTCTGATTTCTTCCTTTTACGTCAGGCTCCCACTATGAAAGCTATTTCTAATGACAAGATACTTCTCTGTGTGAAGCCAAAAAAAGTGACAGCACTCAAAATCCACTCTTTTACTAATTCACAACTTTTCATTCATTTGTTGGTGTTTTTTCATATATTTATAGCATATATAATAACAAACTACCACAGAAGAATTCCCGAAAAATTAGGAACAAAAAAAAATTAATAAAAATGTATTTCTCGCTTTTACGTCAGACTATTGCTCTCAATGTGACACATTGGGAAACTTCAAAAAGTCCTCACTTGAAAAACAGTATTTTTCCGTCTCAAGCTGTTTGTGTTTCTGAGGTTGGATATTAAGTCCAATTACGAAGGAAGACCCAACATCGCAACCGCTGTGGGGTTGGTAATGCAGGTTCTAGGCATGAACATACAGCTTTGTATAAATAGCACAAGTTGCATTTAACTGGAAATTGCTTGCGTAGAGCGTTTGAGAATAACTGCTGGTGTGTGAACCTTTTAGACGCTAAGCCTGCATTTCGCTATGGAGATCTTTTTTTTTTTTTGTTATTTACCGACTGTGTAATTACACTTTTCTTTATGTGATTTGATTGTGTAAAACCTGTGTGTGCTCACCTTCTTGGCAATGTTGATACAGCGCATGTACTCTTTGGCCAGTTCGGAGCAGCGGAGGGTCTCCTGGCCGTTGTCTTTGTAACAGCTGAGAATCTGGGACTGGAGAACAGGACACACAGGCTCTGTGCTACGAGGCCTGAGGAAAACAGAGAAAGAGTATGTACACCAATAAGCCACAACACTTAAACCACTGACAGGTGAAGTTCATAACATTGCTCATCTGGTTCCAATGGCACCTGTCAAGGGTTGGGATATATTAGGCAGCAAGTGAACAGTCAGTGCTTGAAGTTGATGTGTTGGAAGCAGGAAAAATGGACAAGCGTAAGGATCTGAGCCACTTTGACAGGGACCAAATTGTGATGCTAGACGACCGGGTCAGAGCATCTCCAAAACGACAGGTCTTGTGGGGTGTTCCCTGTATGCAGTGGTTAGTACCAGCCAGAGGTCCAGCCCGTCTGGTCTGATCCCACAGAAGAGCTTTTGTAGCACTAATTGCTGAAAAAGTAAGTGCTGCTATGATAGAAAGGTGTCAGAACACACAGGGCATCACAGCTTGCTGCGTATGGGGCTGCGCAGCTGCAAACCGTTCAGTGTCCATGCTGACCCCTGTTCACCACTGAAAGCTCCTACACTGGGCACATGAACGTCAGAACTGGACCATGGAGCAATGGAAGAAGGTGGCCTGGTCTAATGAATCACGTTTTCTTCTACATCGTGTTGATGGCCGGGTGCATTTGCGTTGTTTATCTCGGGAAGAGATGACGGCATGATGCACGATGGGAAGAAGCCGGTGGAGGCATTGTGATGCTCTGGGCAATGTTCTGCTGGGAAACCTTGGGTCCTGGCATTCATGTGGATGTTACTTTAACACGTAGCACCAACTGAAACATTGTTGCAGCCCAAGTACACCCCTTCATGGAAACTGTATTCCCTGATGGCATGGGAATTCCCTGATATCCTTTCAGAAAGATAATGCACCCTGCCACACGACAAAAAAGAGGAATGGTTTGGGGAACATGACAAAGAGTTGACTTGGCCTCTAAATTCCCCAGATCACATTTCTGGGATGTGCTGGAACAACAAGCTTGATCCATGGGGGCCCCACCTCACAACTTCCAGGACTTAAAGGATCTGCTGCTGACGTCTTGGTGCCAGATACCACAGGACACCTTCAGAGGTCTTGTGGAGTCCATGCCTCCAGGGGTCAGAGCAGTTTTGGCGGCACGAGGGGGACCTCCACAATATCAGGCAGGTGGTTTTACTGTTGTCATTGTATATTTATAAAGAGTAGATTGAAAAAAATATTTATATTCGGACAAGCAGTTAGAGGAGGATCTTAAACAGCTTCATACACAATACTAATTAGACGGAGACCCACTCACTAATTAAACAGAAAAACAGGGATGTCTTCTGATATGAGGGAAAATGTGAAAGAGTAAGATTGACACCCACTCTGGAGCCTAAACATGTTCAGTAGCATGTTTGGTGTGCTCCGTCCTGCGCCATGCGCAGTTGGTCCTAAATTGGGTCAAATTGAACGGATGTGAGTGATTCCATAAATGTGCTCAGAGAGAAGAAATTAGCTGCGGACGAGACAAGATGCGCGATGAGGTATAATTGGTCTGTCGCTGTGACTGGTACCTTTGACAGGCTCATCGTTGAGGTTGTCTGGCTGTAAATGAAATGGGAGCGATCAGGGCGGCAAATGGGGCGCTTACACACGGTCCAAAACTCAGGTTCTTTGCGTATTCGGGAGCCGCGGCGACAGGCTTATGTCCCCTCTGGCGAACCCCGCCCTTCCGTTTATCTTGCTTCTTTCTAAGGAGTGTTTAAAGCTTGGTTCACTTGAAAGGTGAGTTAAAAAGTTCTTTTCAGCTTTGAATCTCTGAGGAGAGGCGACGGCCAAATTTTCAATTAGCAAGAGTGCGCGGCCAAGCCAGGATGCCTCACCTCGCACCGATTTAACTACAAGCATGTGCAAGGGCACACCCAAATTGGCACGCTTTTCCCAACACAAACCTGTCCAAATTAGTATGGCTAAAACGATTTCCTTTTTCTGGGGATGGGTTTGATGGTTGAAAATGGGAACCAAAGAAACTATGCGAGCAAATGATGAAGGAACACCATAGATGGAAAGATGAGACGGGAAATGAAGGAAGCGTGCATCAACATCGCCATCACAGGGCCTGTTTGAAAGAACTGAGGGGCCCATCACGCCTCTCTGTTCTCCCCAAAACACCAATCGCTGTTGATCGCACCCCCCTTTTATCTCTCCCCCTCCTTCTCCCCACTTTTTGTCTCTTTTCCACCCCAACCCCACCCACCGAGCTCATCGCCGTTCTTTATTTGCGGGCCGCAGCGAGATAAGGAACTGCGCTTTTAATGTGAAACAAACAGGCTTCATCAAGGGAAAGGAGCCGAAGCTGAAGCTCCGCCTGCACCCGGCCCAAAGATGCATTCTCGTGCGGTGCGTCTCAACGGAGCCGGAAATGAATTTGTGCAAAAACACAAGAACACAGAAAGAAGGCCTGTCTTTTAAGCGGAATTGGGGAGATGACATGGCCTTACAGGCGCAACTGGAGTGCTGTTTGTCAGTGTTAACTACTTTTCCTGTGTACACGCATGTATGGGGGAGGTGGTATATTACAAGCAGCATATGAGAAAACACACACACACACACACACACACACACACGCACGCACACAGGCATGTTGAGATTAGTGGTTTAATTAATGATGCTGCCCATTATTTCTTAATCTCCGCCAGCGAAGGCAGAGGCGTGGGGAACAAAGCGGACTCCCGACTTCTGTAACGCCGCAGATGAGCTTAGAGAGACAAAGAGTTGCGTGAAGAAAATGAAACGGAGGGGCGGCGGCGCTGGAAAATGGAAAAGACGCAAAAACACAACAACTACAAAAAGGCCTTGGCTGGTAAAAGCTCAGAGACTGATAAGGCAGATGCTTTTATCGCCTCTAAACCGCGACTTAGCAAGGTTTTTCCTTTTAAGTATGTCTGCCTGCATCCATGTGTGTGTGTATTTGTTAATGGCCGTAGTAAAGGCTTACGTAAGAATGTTTGTCTTGCATGTCATTTTATATCTAGCTTGTAGGAATAAAATGACAAAGACCTAGTTCGGGTGTCCAAAGTCGCACGACAGAAAAGCAATTAAAATTTTTAAATTCCGGGGACGCCATCAGCCGTTATACCCTGTGAGGTTCGGACGAATGTCTGTTGAAAGTGTTAATATCAAACCAACCATGATAAGATAGTGATCAGCGCTGTCTTGTGATTGGTCAGGACTTACTGCACCCCCCCCCCCCCATGTGCGTCGACAGTTACGGGTACACAAGTTTGTTTTGCAACAGGCCTCTCGCAAGAAGTGTTGCAAAAGTCAAGGACCGCAGATTCAGCATTTTGTGATGTCGCGATGACCAATTTGAAAAAATATATCTATAAGTGTGCTCATCCAAATATCAAATTGCATATATGTGATTTTTTTCTGTCACTACAAAATTCGAAACAAAGGTGTGTGACTTTATGTGAGTGAAAATTTCAATATACAAGTTCAGATTCAATATAAAAGTTCAGATTTTTGTTCTCCAGGTTCTCACATCCTATTCTACAAGCTCTCACACTTTGCAACTTTTTAACCTTCATAGTCACAAGGCCTTCACTGCCGCCAGCAGAGCTGCCAGGTCCGTGGCTTTCCTGCGGAGTGGGGCTACTTAAAAAAAAAAAAAATTGTCCACGGGTTGGGGGGGCGGGGTTGCGTGATAGGATGAAAGATGGGCTTGTGGAGAACTCATTCACTTTCTTTACATTCGGGCCTTCATGCAAAGGCAGGGAATATGCTGCCATAAGTGGGAGCTTGTTCAATACAGACATGTATTGAATACAGACATGACCTCAAAGCATCTGAATAAAAATCATTAATGAAAATAGTTCAAGTTCAAGAGTTCAGACTTTTTCTGCGTTATGTTATTACTGGGAAGGATATTTTTTTTATGTCCGGGCGGCAATTATCTGCAAATCGAATAGGTAAGCTGAAATTATGTTCAATGAAACAGTAAATGGCAAGGCCTGGGTATTGGTACTCAATATCTTCAACGTAGTATCAACGGAAATAACCCAAAACCAAGTAAGTCCAAACTTCTCCAATCAAAGGATACCTGCATTCCATCCTTTTTGTACCCAGATCGAGAAAATTTGTATTTCTATGGTTTTGCTCGCAGCCATAAGCGTTCTTAGATTCAATGCGATGTGTGATTGGTCAACTACCGCAGCAGCAGCTACAACAGTCTGTTCA
Organism: Zeus faber; assembly: GCF_960531495.2. Taxonomy (NCBI): domain Eukaryota; kingdom Metazoa; phylum Chordata; class Actinopteri; order Zeiformes; family Zeidae; genus Zeus; species Zeus faber. Next base: position 6,831,049 of record NC_137194.1, on the reverse strand, counting down.
AGGACAGGTTCACAATTATTCAAGTCCGTCTTAAAACAACAGTCATGTTTTCCTTGCTGGAATCATTCCTCCTGTACTGGCTATTTGTTTAAAATGCAGTGCCCAAATACTTCACAGTACAGTTTTGCAGTTATTTTATGAATACATCAATAATTTGGACACTTTCAAAATGTATTCATGTAAAAAAATTCTGCATGGGGAGGAGTGGTAGAATTTTACACAACTGAATGCTTCTATTCACATGATGGGTATAGTGGAAAAAAAGGTATCAAATGAAGAACTCTATTTGTATAGGTATCATTGTAAGGGTACTGTAATTGGCACTGGTATCATAATCCTTTAAACAATACCCAGCCCTAGCTATTACACATGCATATACTGTGGTTATGATTGTCAGATGAAATGGTGTATCAATAAAAAAATGGTATATGAATATGAGAAATCCCCAGTCTATGTCAATGTATGGCCTTACTTACGGCAACTCTGAGCCGGAACGCAAGTTGTGCTTTACAATAATAAAAAATAAAATATATATTACAGCATGTCCACTTGATATAAATGTATTGATATAGAGTACATTCATATCAAGTGTGGCATACACTTTCCAAGAACGTTTGGTTGATAGGCCTAGAGGCCCAGTTGAAGGGGTTAAGATAATACACTCTAATCTATCACCTTTTTTGTTTTTGTTTTTTTGTTAAATGTTACAGAGAGCTTTAAAACAACAGTATTAACAAATATAATGCATGCCAACATATTATAAAATTATAAGTTTTGCCTGAGCTATTGGAACTGTGGCTTTCTTTGGCGTGCTCGGTGGTTGTTTTTGCAAACAGTAGAAGCGACTGATGATGAAGAGTAGTCGTGCGTGGCTGTAGGAGCTGTATTATGGTGATACGGTCGTGTGGTTTTGAGACGGTTTTGCGGGAGACGCGCACTGTAGGCCTGGATCTGAAATGCACTGTCCTGAGTGCACTGAGCTGATTCAAAATGTGTTGCATCAGCTTTGAATATCAGTATAGCAGATGGTTAAGAATTTATCTGTATTGTTTTTGTATAGTTTTGCAGACTTTGCAGACGTACTCACGTACGCTAGAGGATAGTGTGCACATATGGTATGTAGTATGCAAAGCACCATAAGTCACATCCCAAACGTCATGGCCCACATGCTATACTGAAACAACAACTCCGAAAAAGATAATTCAAGAAGTAGATAATAGCCTAAATAAGAGCAGTAACTCAAGAGGTAGAACATTTTACTCATCTGCCCCGTTGCACTGGATTTAAGCCCAGTGAGAAGCTGCGACAGAGAGGTACATTTCTCAAATGTAAAGCATTCAGCGAGGTTGTGCCATAAACAGTTATAAATGATGGGAACCAACATTTTTTCATTTACAAAACAGCCCCCAACCAGAAGTCTCAACAGTTTAAAGGTAAATGTACAACAGTGAATTTAAATATCAAATGTATAGCAGACTTGTGAGAAAATAATGTGCTTTTACGGCCACTTTTCCAGAGTTTCCAAGTCAACCGATCAAAACCCACACAAAGCAAGCGCTCCATCAATTGCACCTCCCATGATTTGAGTGCGAGGTCATCGTAAATCAACTCACTAAAGTGGGAACAGCTCCGCTCCTCCTTTATAGCCAGTACACGGTCAATTTGACCACACTTCTACATAGGCAAGAAGAAGAAGAAGAAATGGATACAGGATATATTTTGTATGTAGCCTGCAATGTGGGCCAGGCCAAACCTTATCTGTCTGGGGCAGCGGCGGAAAAAGGAAAAACATTTGACACGTTGGTAGGGTTTAGAATTCCTGAACAAGCTAGATTACAGGAGCGCTTTGATTAATGGTGGTGGTGGTGGGGTGAGCTGGGGGGGGGGGGGGGGGTGTAACACTGGAAAACAGGGGAAGGCGGGGCGGGGGGGTGACAGAGGAGAAAGAAAGGCCAGGAGAGTGAGAAGGGAGGGGGGTGGCGTGGAGAAAAGGGCAAGCAGGGCTGTTATCTCTCGCTCGTAGCTTGTAGGGCCCCGCCACCTGACTGACAGCTTTTCAATTCACTTCCTCCAATCTCTCCATTGCTATCTTGCCTGCACACGGCAAAGCAGAGTCCTTCATGTCATGGTGTTCGAGAATCCCTTATATTACAGCAACAACGTGGAACAGGACGGCATAGAACCCCCACCCCCACCACCAGGACAGTATTCCTCCTCAAGTCCTGTCTTTTGAGCCGATCCTTTCACGCTGATGGAATAACCCGGGCGTTTCAAATCTATTTTATTCCTACTTTATTTCTCTCCACCCAAATACCCCCCTCCGCCCACCTCCATCACCGGTACCGGGCATCGGATCTTCAATTTAGCTCTGACCTCTTCTGTCCATTCACGGCTCCCCCTCCCCCTCAATAGATATTCTCCGCCCGCTCTCCGCCCGTCCGTCTCCATCCACCGGCATTTCCTACAGAATATTCTAAATAGAAATATCTGGCCACCCATATTTTGTTAAATTGACACCTGCACATATAAACATATAAATGGGGTGGACCCAGACTGGCCATAGGGAACCTATTGCGCAAGATAAGGTCTGTTGTGGCCTGCTTGGGTTGTAACTGGCTGTTCTCACAGTAAAATGTAGAGACCAAGTAGATAATAGACAAATCTGCTTTGAGCAAATTTCTGATTTTGCACTGTTTTAAGCCAATCATGTGCCCCTCACCTTCAAGGTAGCTTCCGGTTATGAGCCAATCAGATTGCACTTTTTTGATAATGTGTCAATAGGCGATGTCACATACTTTTCTATTCTTGCAAGTCAACATAAATTCACAGGACAGACAGCCTGAAGAGGTCCATGAGGAAGCATTTATATTTGTTCCGAAATGTTTGACTCTAAATCAGAAACCTGGAAAATATACACAGCATTTTCATTTTATTTTCGATTTGCCACTGATTGTCTGTTGGGAGAAAGGTCCATTGCAGCATATCCAGGTGATGCATGTCTGCTTCAAAGGTAAAGTCACTTGCATTCCCCAGACACCCAGACGCTATCTCCCTCGAGAAATGCCTCCCCCAGCTTCTCCACTTTCCTCTCCTTCTGTTCCTTCCAATCATCATCGCTCTTTCTTGGCGTTGCACTCATCCCCAGCATCCTTTATCCGCTGCAAAGTGTCGGGCTCATATATAGACTCAGACTCTGTTAACATGCACTCCGGTGCGGTATAGTTTGTAGTATAGTATAGCATCTCTGAATATGGCGTTATGGTTAAACCCCTTTAATAGCCGGTCTTCACGGGATGCCATTTTTTCAGCTCTTAGGGTTCAAAAGATAAAGATTGCTTTTAATTTTTTTCCGTCTCGATGTCTTCATCTCACACCATAGCTTTATGTATTTGTGCAGCTCTTGCTTGTTGCTCCTGCATGCCTGGTTTTACACACCTTGAAATGAGCTCAGTGCGTAAACGTACTCAGTGTAAATTAATAGTACTAAGGCAAACCCTGGGTAATTACTCATCTTCAAGGACTCATTTCCCCCCCTCTCCCCCTCTTCTTTAACTTTCTTCTCCTTCTCTTGCCTGTGGTGCAACTCCACCTCATGTAGATCAATCATCCCTCTCATTATTCTTCCCCTTCCCCCATCCAAGCTCTTCTCAACTGCCCTTCTGCTTGTACCTGCCAGCGGCTCACAGGGAAACACTGACACATCCATACGGTCGGCCAGCCGTGATCACCGCAGATAATTTACCATGCGTTGAGGCCCCGGGCTGTTTGTTGCAATCTCCGAACGTGAGCAGTACAACTTTCAAATTCACTTAGAATTCCAAAACAAACTCAGTCCAACTTCAGCATGTCCATTACCGCCAAAGGTTTTCCATGGCATCACAAGGGTGCGTCTGCCAGGTAAGCCGCTCGATAGCTTGCGCTCCGGACCGCTGGGCCCCGCGCCAACCGTGGGACGAGTTCCCCATTGTTCTGCCAAGCTGACACGTTCTGACAAACGCTGGCTATTAGGCCTGCTGCTGCCGCTACTGTTACAGACATCTGCCCTTGTTAAAATGCCTGGTGATGAGTGCTGGGCCGCGGCTCTTTGGTGGGGCTATCTGCCTTGTCTGTCCGACCACGTCGAGCTACCACTCTGTTACCGTCTCTCTGGTAACACGCCGCTGTTACTCTTTCTCACCCTTGTTCTTTCTCCCTCGTTCACACAGACACACACAGATGAACTTTATTCCGACCTCAAGTACAACTGCCTCCCTCCCTTTGGACACTTTCACGCTGTAATTCCACTGCTAGGTAAAGCCTGTCACTACAGTGAAAACAAATTGCCTCGTCTAAGTGGTCATCGTTTACGCGTGCCGATCTCCATTACGGCAGAGGTCGGCTTCGGGCTGGCCCGCGCTGCCGGGGACCGTGATTGCGAGCAGCTCTTGAGCCACTTAAGCGAAGTAACCCATAAAGATGAGGAGCTTTTGCGGGTGAATTGCATTAATCACATTGGCCGTCTATCAGGCAATACAATGTTTTCATAACTTCTGGGAAGCAGGAGACTTTGAAGATGGGAGGACTTTGAGCTGAAACCACTTCAACAAAGACTATGTTGAATGGCTTCGCAATTACAAGAGGGAATTTCACCCTGCTGCTGTTTATTAGCTCTGCCAATGGAGACACGTAGAGGAACGTTTTAAAGATGCTCCAAACTTGGTGGTAATGGTAATCTCATGTTATACAAAATCAAACATTTGCTCCAGTGCTCCAGGGTTTCTGACCGCACTACATATCATACAAACTTTATGAGAGATTACAATGCCAAGGTTTGAAATTTAAATTGTATAAAAAACGTATTTCTTGTAATTTATAAGATTATTTTCTTTGAAAGAACGTCCATGTTTGATACTTTATTTGGCTGGTGCTTTATGAAAAACAGCTATTCGATGTATTTTCATGTATGCATTCCTCTAAATGCTGTTTCCACTGTGTCCACATTTCCCAACAGGAACGCTCGGGCACCCTCAAGAGGTAAAAGGCAGTGGATTTGATAAAGCAGCGTATCTTGTTGGGGTCGGTAAACTGTCGATATGGATGAGCATTCATTAAAAACAACAGTGCCCTCGGCTGAAAACATATCCCCACCACCTCAAGTCTCCGAGGGAAAGAAAAACAAGCAGATTGATCACAAGAAGGCATACTTTCGAGAAGAGAAAGAGACAGAAAGAAGAAGTGTTGCCGTTTCAAGTGGAATTCTGGCACAGTGTAATCCACTCAAAGATAATTTTAGCGAATACCGTTTTAAGGAAATAGAAATGAGTAACATTTCATAGATTGATTATATTGTTTGTATATTCAGGGATACACATGTGAATTTCAGTTATAAAAAAGAAAAACATTCAAGAAGAACAAACAAGTTAGAGCAACGGTTTTAACGGTTTCTCACTAGAATATTCAGATATTCAGTTGATGGCTCCTCACACTTAATGGCTGTGGGCCATCTTAATCTGCTTTATAATCTAATTAGTCAATGAGCTGAATGGGGGTGAAACTGGCACATAAACATAACCGGCCAGTAAAAAAATAAAAACATAAAAACTGTTATACTACTATACTGATATATTCTCCCTAGATCTTCTCACTTTTCACGCTCACACACTAGGTGTTATAAATGCTCACTGAAGCAGCTTTGAAAGATGTGCAGAACCCCCGGGCGCTGCATGTATTGTTCCTAAAATCTACCAGGCTAACAGGTCCACCTTCTCCCTGGTACTGAAATACTTTGTACTTCAGGACCAAAAGGGGCAGCAGATTCTAAAGCACACAAACAATTTGTCAGACTCGAAAAACGAACTATACTCAAACTCAAATAGGACTCTTCCTAGTAGTCTGAGAAACTTTTTGAAAGTTCGCCGTACTATACAGTGTGGATAAAGAAAGCAATTTAGACAGGGGGGGGAGAGGGCAAGCGAGCTAGAGAGAGAGAGAGAGAGAGAATGAAAAAAGATTACTTAAGCAGCCTCGTCATGCTTCATGGAGTTTGGAATTGTAGAGAGGTAAGGGTTGCAATCTCTCTCTCTCTCTCTCTCTCTCTCTCTCTCTCTCTCTCTCTCTATTTAATTTCTCTCTCTCTCAATCCACCCCTACGTCTTTCTCCCACCCCATTTCAAACACACACACACACACACACACACACACAGAAAATTGAAGAGTGACACACTGCCTGTACGCTCTCCGAGCTACTCATCTCCCGAAGTGACTGCAGCCGAAGCGCTCTCTACTGCAAGGATTAAACTGTGGATTAACAAAACACCAACACACACACACACCAACACACACACACACAGACCGACACACACAGTCCAACACCCACGCACACAGTCCAGTACACACACACAGACCGACACACACACACACACACACACGCACGCAGACCAACACGCACGCGCACGCGCGCGCACACACACACACACACACACACACACACACACACACACACACACACACACACACACACACACACACACACACACACACACGCATGGAGTAAAGAAACAATCCATGAAAGCACTCGGATGCAGGTCAAAACACTAACAAATACAACCCATCCAATAATCACATCCTTTCCTCTGAAGAGATTTTTTCCCCCAGACGTAGTACACGTGACAGTTGGTTTGATGGGGTGACGAATGTACTTGTTGTTAGTCACTTTAGAAAAAAGCGTCTGCTAAATGACATCATGTAATGTACATACAAAAAAATCTGAAAATTTGCTCAAACAAAATAAACAGCGTTGGCGTTTTACACCAATGACCAGACGCACTAAAAACTCGGTTTCAGTTAAGAATCGGTGCCATGCATGCATGCGCAAACATGTGGTTGATATCTCTAGATCTCTGATATCCATCTCACAGCCATTTCGCCAGGACAATCGCCGCCGCCCCGATGCCTGGGCAGCAATTTCTTGTCGGCTGACGAAGTGGCTGTCGGTCAAATGCAGGCGCAGGCGGGCGCACGCACACAGTTTCATCACGAGACCCAAGCCAAAGCGCACAAACACGCAGAAAAGATATATGCCGACATGCTGAACAGATCAAAACCCTGAACGCCAGGCTTGTGAGAGGCTTGAAGGTGACTTGCGGGGTTAAGTCCTGATTGACTTCAATACAGCCGCCGTCCGTCTCTAAACCAGACATCCCACCCCAAAAAGGACGACAACAAAAGTAGGAAAAACCAAACTCTGCTCTGGCCAAATGTAGAACTACCCTTATTTGATGGACTGGCGCACTAATTTTGTTTAATAAACCTTGCGGAGAGCAGTGATGCTCAACAGGTTTGGAGGGCAAGGAGTGTTAGCTCAAAGGTAAAGAGAGATGATAAGTCCCACTCTTATGTGTTCGCCAGCTGTTTGACTGCGTTCTCAACAAAAAAGATCAAGAACAAAAAAACAATGCTCAAGTGGCTTTGCTCTTTTGACAAGCCATTATAAGAACATTTTTATACCACTATATACAAAATCAATAATCTAGTCAACCTTGAGGGAAATCAAACCACCTGATGGGACTGCATCAAAGGCAGCCCGCTGTGTTGAAATATGAATCAAGAAGATGATAGTTTGGTCCAAAGCTAGTTGAGTCCCACCAAACTGTTAAAATAACTGCTTTAACAGTGGTACAGCCAGGGCTCCAGACTGTGACCATTTAGTCGCAGGCACAGTGCTACTAAATGGTATAACTAGGAGCATCAGCACGACTTGCAAATATGCAGACCAAATTTCTTTTTTTTTTTTTCTTTTTAAATCATCGTCGTATATCATGTGAAACACTAGGACGAAGCGAGAATTTGTGTGTGTGTGTGTGTGTGTGTGTGTGTTAGGGCTGTGGGCGTTCAAAATCCAAAAATCATGTTTGAATATTCCTTCTGAAAAAACACATAAGTGTGAATATATTGGAATATTTATAAAATATTTAAAATGTTACAATTTGACCAACTTTCAGCTAGGCTGTGTTGTTGCGCGTTACACTTTGGCGATCATGCAACGTTTAAATCATCCAATCGCAGCCCCCAACCTGCCGCCTCCTCCTCCTTCTGCTCCTCCGACCCCTCCGGGGAGCAGAGAACCGGGAGGTGGGACGGCTCCTTTCTCCGGGATAATGACATGATTTGTTCCAATATCCTTTCTTGTGAGCATTTGGAAAACAGCCCCCAAAAAACTGAAAAGAGAGAGAGAGAAAATAAAGCACCTAATTAAGCGATTGTTTCAACCGAACTTTCACGCAGCCCCCTGGCGAGACCCGGTGCTCCGTCCCGGGCCACGGTGCGCTGTGCAGGGCGTGTGCTGCCGGCAGAGCCCGGAACACCTGTAGAGTCAAGACGGAGCCTCTTCCAGAACACTGCGTCTGTTTGTTTTTTTGTTGTTGTTTTTTTATGTAATGAGCATAAAGCTGTCCCTGCATCTGTTGGTGGATAACAAAAAAATAGCAGGCAAAGCTCATTCACTAACAAAGACTAGGTATGCGTGGCAAGATTTGAAAAAATAATAATCAAATTAAAATATTAATAATATTATATTAATATTTGTATTCATATATATTATTAATATTATAAAATCAATAAAAAATACAATTTCTGATGCTTTTTTTAAATGTTAATTTCCAGATTTGAACGCTATTTACAATTCGAATACGATTTGAATATCAAGCCATCATTAGACAGCCCTTGTGTGTGTGTGTGTGTGTGTGTGTGTGTGTGTGTGTGTGTGTGTGTGTGTGAGTTGGAGAGCTGAGGCTCTCGTCATAGTTATTAATGACAGTAATGTACTGACCACATACCTTAGGTTTATATTTGTTAATTCATTCTTTGGTGTCTCTGTTTAAAAAAGCACTATTTAACTTAATGATTTTTTCCGTGAAAGCACTACTTCTTAATTTGTACTTAATTTGTGACTTTCTATTAAAATAAAACAGCACATTGTTATTTCTGTAAATTGTCTATATATTGCCAAAGCATTTATCAGTACTACAGTTAAGATGGAAAAATATGAATGTGTAACGTTGCATGTCGATTGTATGTCAGTAGAAAATATCTACGTGATGAAGTTTCAGTCGTCCTGGAGTTGTGTTTGGACAGCTCAAACTTTAAATGGATGGATGGGTTTATGGATGGAAATAAAACAGCCCCAGGTACATAACATCTGCAGATCAGGCCCATGCAGAGATCTTAAGAAGGGCAGGTGTAAAAGGGCACATGGACCAAGATTATGAAATGCCATTTCCAGCATAACCTGTTGAATTTTAGCAACACATATATGGATTCTGTCCATCATTTTCTACAGTCATGACATGAGCTTCCAACACCAGTTCCACCAATAATAACTTGTTTGGATCAATGAGTACGTGTTCAGAGCACGTACCTCATTAATATTCATATCTTGAACAGAAAATAAATCCATAACCTGCTCGTCATCCAGAATTTCTCTTCTCCTTTTTCCTAGCGGCTAACTTAAGTCATTTATTCTGGAATATGTGACTCATTAAAAGACCATAGTTGCTAGATTCTTGTTCTGCCATGATAATAAAAAATAATGTTGGGAAAGGAGTTTTTGCCTTCATTTTAAGCGGCCGCTTAAATATGGCTATTATTTGAGATTATGTTATTGTATTTTATCCCAGGTTGACAATTGATATTCAGATTTTGAAAAAAAACAAACAAGAAAAAGCCGCTCCGCTCTGCCTTTGTGTGTCTCTCTCGGAGAAACGCAAGATTTTAGTTGATATATAAGACAACTGTTTCTGGATGCTGATTTAAGCAAAAAGTGAGAAAAAATAAATCAGTGCCGTCTGCAAATGCAGTGTTTCCCAGACATATACTTTACTGTGAGGGAAGGACGACGGTAGAACTTTCTACACAATGTACTCCCTCAACCCGCAACTGACAGGAATTTGAGCAGCTATATGATGTTAAAGTATGTCCGAGAAGCCATCATTCTTTTAACAAACATAGTCAAGTACGAGTGACCATAGTACAAACAAGTAGTTTGTAGTACGCCTATGTAGTACGCCAATCTGGACGCAGCACTCTTCCTTTTGTCATCAGGTGGGAAATCACGGTGCGGAGGCCAGAACTTCTCCACCTGGAGTCAACATCCACAATACAGCCCCAGTAGACTTCCGACTCTAGGCTGTATGTTTGATAGGAAATTGTGTAAACCACAAAACAGTCCAAAACAAGATGGCTTTGGAGCAGGGATGTTGTCAGAGCAGCAAAATATGGCATAAATAATATGAAAAATAAAATGCATATGGTGCATGCCTCAAAAGAAAAAAGAAAAATCTTTTCACTCAACAAATTGACTGGATCTACAATCAATCTAAGGCTATTAGGCCATGTCACATCCGTGGCCTGTTCCCTCTGAAATACTGGAGGTAGATTGATAAGGTGTCACTTAAAATCTTGTGGCGAACAAATAGAGGTAGACTGATATCTTAAATTACCTTCCGGACCTCTATCTCACTCTGACATGCTCCCCGATCGGGAGTATATATTACACACACACACACCCACACACACCCACCCACCCACACCCACACACAGACAGACAGACAGATCGGTGCAAACACATGGGGAAGCCTTTTTTTTTTTTTTTTTTTTTTAAACACGTTACTGCCTTGCATCGGTGCTCTTACAAGAGTTTGTACACACTCTTGTTGAAGATCTTGCAGCAAAGATTTGAGATTCAAGATGTTTATTTATCACATAGATACAGTATACATACAAACATATACATATATGCAGTATAATGACATCGCAACGCAACCGGATATTATGCACAATAAATACTTACTGACTAAATAGCTAACTAATTAACTAACTGTTTCTGAAAACGTAATTCAGTTAATCAATGGAATAAAATAAGAGTAAAAAGGTAATATACTAAATAGGAATAAAAATAGAAATAAGAGGTAAAGACTATTATGTATATACAGATATGTTCAGTAAATTGGCATGTGAATAAAGAAAGGTATTAAGTGTTGAGATATACAGTACAGTTATTCAACAGTACAGCACAGCAATACAGTAGTAACAATACAGAATGAAATACAGTATGCAACATACAGTACAGTAAGGCAGTGGGGCCTGTGTGTGTCTCAGTGAGGGCCCCTGGTGAGTTCAGCATTGACAGTCCTTATGGCTTGCGGGAAGAAACCCCATCTCAGTCTCTCTGTTCACTGTGTGGCTGCAGAGGTGTTTGCGCGACCACAGCAGCTGGAACAGTCCGTTGTTGGGGTGGTGAGGATCCTTCATGATCCTGCAGGCTCTGCTACAACACATCCTGGTGTATAAATCCTGCAGGGAGGGGAGGGTAGTTCCAGTGGTGCGTTGGGCTGAATGCACGGTCCTCTGCAGGGCACGCCTGTCCTGAGCAGTACAGTTCCCAAACAAGTCAGTGATGTTGCCTGTCAGGATGCTCTCCACTGCTCCAAAGTAGAAGGACTTGAGGATCCTCACCAAGACCCTGAATTTCTTCAGCTGCCTGAGGTGGTTAAGACACTGCCTCGCTTTTCTCACCAAAATATCTGTATGTATAGTCCATGTTATGCTCTCTGTGATGTGGACACCCAGGTACTTAAAGCTGCTCACCCTGTCGACAGAAGTCCCATTAATCACCAATGGTGTGTGCGCCCTCGAATGTAATCCTCTCCAAAAGTCAACTCCTTAGTTTTGCTGACATTCAGGAGGAGGCTGTTGTCCTGGCACCAGAGTGACAGGTCAGCCACCTCCTCAGGGTAGGCCTTCTTTGTCCTCGTTGGTGATCAGGGCCAACATGACGGTGTCGTCAGCAAACTTGATGATGGTGTTTGAGCTGGACATGAGGTCCAGCTCCATGACTGGCTACACAGTCATGTGTGTACAGTCATGTGTGTGCTGGACATGTGCCTCCCTGCCATAACCACCTGGGGCCTGGTTGTGAGGAAGTCCAGGATCCAAGCACACAGCGGAGTGTACAGTCCTGGCTCCTGCAGCTTGACAGCAAGTCTGGTGGGGATTATGGTATTGAAAGCTGAACTGTATGTGTCAATGAACAGCAATCTCACATAGCCCCCCTTCCAGCCATCCAGGTGCATGAGCATGGTGTGCAGTACCTGGGAGGCTGCGTTGTCCGTGGATCTGTTTGGCCGGTATGCGAACTGCAGCGGGTCAGTGGTGCGGAGGAGAGAGCTGCTGATGTAGTCCTTAATCAGCCTCTCTAAGCACTTCATGACCACCAAGGTGAGGGCCATCGGGCGGTAGTCATTCAAGCAGGCTGGAGAGGCGTTCTTCAGCACAGGGGATGGTAGACCTCTTGAAGCAGGACGGGACCCCAACTCGGCCAGGGAAGCGTTGAATAGCCTAGTGAGCACCGGGCTAGCTGGTTAGCACAGGTCTTGGGCCCGCAGCTTTCCTGGTATTCACACGCATCAGAGCCCTCATGACGTCATGCTCAGACATTGAGCATGACATTGAGTCATCCCTAGCGGTGTAACTCCTATTAGCTGGCGAGCTAGCAGTGTTGTTGTCAGCCTCCAACCGTGCATAAAATAAGTTCAGTTTGTTGGCTAGGGAGGCATCCACACTGGTGGCTGGGGAGGGGCTGCTCTTGTAGTTAGTAATAGTCTGCAGCCCCTGCCACAAGCGTCTGGTGTCTCGTTGCTCCATCTGTAGCTCCACTGTGTCCCTGTATGTCCGTTTAGCGTCCTTCACAGCTCTGCACAGTTTGTATGACGCCGCTTTGTAATTGTCCATATTTCCGGATAAAAGACCTTGGATTTATCGACCCAGGGTTTCTGGTTAGGAAATATCCTTCCACTGTGGGTATGACGCTGTTGGCTAACGTAGCTATGAGGCTCATAGCTACTTCCGTAAACTCACTGACATCACTGGAACTTGATTGGAACATGTCCTAGTTGACGTCACTCATAGGGTCCTGTAGCGCGGCCTCTGATTGGTCTGACCACCGCTTTAAGTCCCTCGTAACTACCGTTCCACGCACGTTGCTATGCTTGTAAACAGAAAGCAACAAGATGGCGGCGTGATCCGATTTCCCGAAAGCAGGGAGCGAGATGGTCTTGTTCTTGTATGGTCTGTAGCAGTGGTCCAAAGTTCTTTCTCCCCTAGTGACACATGTGATGTGTTGGTGCAAATTAGGCTTAAATGAAGGTTCGCCCTGTTAAGTCCCCAGCCACCACAACAGCCGCATTGGGATGTTTATTTTGAAGTTCGCACAAAACATCATATAGGTCCGATAGTGCTGTGCTCTGCTTGTGGTGAAATATAAACGGCTGTGATGACAACAGTGCTGAATTCCTGGGGATGGTAGAATGGACGGCATGAGATGGTCAGCTGTTCCAGGTTTGGCGAACAGGAGGGGGAGAGAGTCTTGATGTTGTTGGGGTTAAACCACTGGCTGTTAATCATGATGAAGACCCCTCCACCCTTGGATATCCCTGACTCCTCCGATCTGATGGTGCGGAACACTGAGAAGGTCTCAGCTGGACGTATAGAGTGGTCCGGCACCAGCGGGTTCAGCCATTTCTCCGTCAGGCAGAGGTTCCTTCCTTGGGATACAGTTCCTTGTATCCCATTGGAATGTAATCCTCACTCGGAGGTCATCATCTCTTTTTTCCTGCGACTGGACATTGGCAAGAAGGATGCTGGGTAGATGTGGACGGTAAGGTTGCGTCCTGATTCTGATCCGAATGCCGCCTGGCTTACCGCAGTGTTTTCTCCGTCAGACCACCCGTGGAACCCTTATAGTTGTTATTTTCTTTGTTGAGAGTGTTGGCGCGTAAAACCGCCACCGGCCACTAAGGATCAGCAGATAAAATGTCCCAAAGTTGTTCTTTCAGGGAATTTTTTCTATCCACGAGTGCATCGCTGTCGTAGGAGATCATTGCCAGGAGATCATTGCTGATGAGTTTTTGACAGACATGGCGATATAAAACGGAAAAAAACACTACAATGTGCGTAATCGACACAGAGCGTTTGCGCAGGCGATCACAAGGGCCGGCGCCAAGCAGCATAGTGCGCCAAGCAGCTTAGCCAGCACCAGCGGATTGAGTCTCTAGTGTATGGATTGCAAACATACCCGCTAAGGCCCTGTCCACACATAAAGCGACATAGGAAATGTGTATTTTCTCTGTGTTTTGGCCTCCCATTCACATTAAAATGGCGTCTTAGGTCACTGAAAACGAAGCTTGTGGAAAACGCCTTTCAGTGTTAAGTGTATTCATGTGGACAGATAAAACTGAGCTTCTTGACAATGCTGACGACATGACCTCAACTTTGGCATTTGTGCATGTGTCAGGTACCTACGAGTGACGACCGTTGTCCGCATTGTCTTAATTTAAAGTCTCTCCAACTTTAGGAATTGTGCCAACACATTGTTGTGTGTTATTATTATGATCCTGGTGCTTGAGAAGAAGCTCAATAAAAATGCTCCTAATGTTCTTCTGTGGTGTTTGACATCAAGTTTTCTGAGGTATTATCATCCTCAATTGGCCTGAAATGCTTATGTGAGCATTTTAAATCGTCTTTGCACTCTCATGTGGATGGAGATTTTTTATTTTTTTTAACGGAGGGGGAAAAAAATGCATTTTCAAAAAATCTGTATATGTGTGGACAGGGCATTAGAATCATGTTGCAATGGTCGGAATTAATACATTTAAAAAAACATAGAAAACAACGTACAACGATATTATGATGAACTTCACCAAACCTTACTAGACACCGAAAACGCTGTACACACGAGAAACATAAATGACCTGGAACATGGTAACCGTGTACTGGAGGAACACATCCGTGTTCTACTGACATTTTAAACTCTTGGGTAAGATTTTTAATTGTTCTAAGTTTTGTCATGGTAAATCTCAATGCCTTAACTCTCCTCCCTGGTCTTAAAATAGTTGAAATCAGATCCACTATGCTCTTAAAGGCACAATATGTAATTCCTGCCGCCAGGGGTCTCTCAATAAAAAAAATAACATGGAGATGGAGTTTGATGATGTCGTGATAAGCATGGGATCATGGGAGTTGTTTTTATTTCATTTCATTGCACCTTTGCCACTGAAAATCGATCGAAAATCCCCAACATAATGTGCAGCAAAAGACAACAAATAATCATGCTCCATAAAAACAATACTTTGTATAGTAGTAGTAGAGCAATACAAACAATAGTGGAGTAAAAAAAAGTTTTGGTCGTATCATCCGGTGTTGCCCATGTTATAGCAGCTCGGTGCGCACCCTGTCGACTGGGTCGCGCACGATGTCCACTGCCTGGCAGCGCAGGATGACAGGATGTGTGACGGTTTGGGTGGTGGGTGTCTGGTGGTGTGCCGTGTGTGTGGGGTTTTGCATTAAAGGGCTCTTCACTCAAAAAAATATTGGAGACACACACACACACACGAAAACTTACAATCTCCCTCCGTCACGCTCACATGTTTACTACACACTAATTAAGGTATAACTACTACATTCGCAGGAAGTTCCTGAGGTCTGGATTACAGAAGTGAAACAAGATGGAGCCTAATCCAGTATCTTAGAGCTGTAAGCGAAGCATATAAATGACTATAAATGTGTGTGTGTGTGTGAGTGTGTGTGTGTGTGTGTGTGTGTGTGCGCGCGCATATGTGTGTGTGTGTGTGTGTGGGGCTGTAAATTACCTTCAAAGGCACAAATCGCTTTTATCTACTCCGATAGGGCCCAACTTCCCCTTCCCTCCTCCAGACACACACGCACACACGCACACGCATGCACACACACACACACACACACGGGATAGAGGTATTAATGTACCTTATTTCCCTGGAGGTAGGATCACCTCTTTGTTTTATTTGCTTAATTTTCTTTGTTAGATTTATTTATTTTTTCCTGCCCTGACGACATCAGTGAGGATCAAACAGCCGTAATCATGAGCAGAGACGACAAATCTATCACAGTATGATGATATAACTCCACTGAAGAGAGGAGAACATTCTTGTTCCAAATATTGCACTGGTGGTTCGGCCTTGAATTGAGAACATTGCAGTTTTGGCGCCTTTAATAAATGTATCTAAAAAGCACACTGAAACAGGTTCTCCAAAGTAAAAGAATAATTGTAATAACTGAGGAGAAAGCACTAAACAAATATAAATGGTCAAGAGCTCCGAGAACTAAAGTGAAACCTTGAACCGGCGCAGAGAGTAAAACTAATTTGAAGAGGCGTAACCAAAATAGCCTTGGATAAAATGTCAAATCAATTGTAAAAGGCATTCCAATAGATTTTTTTTTTTTTTTAAAGTCCAGAAAGTAAGTTTGTCAAATAACAGAGACAAAACCCCCCCGTCTGTTCGTCCGTCCGTTCTCCGTCGCCCGGCCCCCACTACGGACCCTCGTTCGGCTGACTGACAACACGGGCACGCCCCATCCCATCACCCTGATTAGTCAAACTCGGTGAGCTACAGAAGGTTATTTTCTCTCACATCACTGCTGCAGTATAATGTCTCACCGCAGAGATTCTGACATGTTACTTATAATAATTTGGCTGTTGACGATATTTTGTTCACAACTTTTCCTCCTGAAGACTTACGTTGACTAATGGCCACTACTTTTCTCGGGAGGAGCCCTGAAGAAATACTATGGAATGCAGGTGCCATTGATTTTTTATTTTTTATTTTTTTTTATTTTTTTTTTTTTACTTGCTTTTGACCTCGAGGAAACTAGAGAGGTAGTTTTCTGGTGTTACACCAGAGAGTGAGATATACAGAATAAAATATGGAATGGTGGGGGGAAAAGAGGAGACTTAAGGCTTAAGTCAATAGACGAGTCCGCCAATGTAAATTCAGCGAGCAGTATTGGTGTAGACTTATCTATAAAAAAAAAAAAAAAAAAAAGGCTCATTAGTGGTGTGACAGAAATTTCAACACTGCATCAAGGGCCCCTCCTTTTTTTTGTGTGAGACTGCGGCGCGCTGTAATGAGCTACCTTCTCCCAGGCTGCAGCTCCTTACCGGTCCGCAGAGACACGCCGGGATTGGGAAATAGGGTATTGTTAAAAACGCGGCTTAATCAAAGCAGCCCAATTAAAACACTTATCGCATTAGTCAGGTCTGCTCAAGGGAATGTTTGCATTTAACTGGTCGGCAAAATAAATGGAGAAAAGCGGAGAAGATGCTATCTGTCTCTGGTTATTAGTCTGCCGTGCGTGCCCCCGCAGCGTTGTGCGGTGTGCGGTGTGTGTTGGTCTCACCTGACATTGGCTTCAGACTTGGCGGCTGCCTGGTTGAACTGCTCACTGCTCTGTTTGAACCGCTCCATGTTCTGCAATACACACACAAACAGACAGACAGAGATTGGAGAACAACGAGAAAATAGAAAACAAAATGGAAATAAATGAATAAAGCTGCAGGCAGCAATACACGGGGTCCTGGTTAGTCATGTTAGACACGTATTACAGTTCTCCAGATTCCGTGCACTCTAGCGCGAGTTACAACTTTTCGATTCTTACAACCACTCAGAGACGAATCGTGGATTTACAGTATATAGCGTTGGTTCATGATGTCACAAAGTGACTGCGTTCTCGATGTAACGCCAATGTTTTCGAATGCTTGTATGTAAAGTTTTATCAACATTTTCTGATACAAATGTACAGCAGATTAGTGTGAATCAAAATTGGACAACAACACGGATGTAACTTTCCCATTGTTGTTTCATTGGTTTCATCCGCCAATAACGGTGCAGGTTGTTTCTTTCTGCTCGTGCCATGTCATCAAGGTGACGGTCTCACACTTCGTGTACAATATCAACTGGTTGGAAACGTGTCCAAAAACACTCAATCCTGTTTATCAGTTAATGTTTCATCACTATTTTCATCTTCTGAACTTAAATCTGCATTTTCAATATTATTAATGCACCAAAACCAACAATGATGAATGTGTGTACATTCATTATTGTTGTTTTGGTTTTAGGATCTTCTTCAATTTTGGAAAGGGGATTATTCTATTCTAATATGTGCTCCATATGAGGATCGATCTGTATAAAACCTCAACCATGAGGTCTTTGTGACATATCGGTTATAACAAGACATTGACCGTGTTGGGCTGAAGTTTGTGTTCCAGATAGTTTTATATTTCTTATATATTATATATATATATTTGTCTCTGTGGAAGGAAATCACTCCGTGTGGAAGTTCCCAACAACAGGGTTCCATTCAAATGGATTAAACACTGCATGTCCCTCAGACATTTCATCAACTTTTGAAACTTTTGGGACTAAAATGAAAAGGGACACGGTTCAGACCCATTGCTCTGGATCTGCAAGCGAACTCCATGTGCGAGGACAAAGACAGAATATGCTTTTGACTATTTTTAGACTCCTGCAGTTTGTATGTTTCGACTGGCTCTAATGCTGCGAAATAAGGAGGGACACGGATCGGGTAAGAGGCAAACAGAATGCGTTTATTTATAAAAAGGGCGAAAGATCGGGCCCGACCCCGAAGTGAGTTTGATAGACTAGCGTAGTTGTGGTCAGTAAACTGTTGATATGAATCGACATTCACAAAAAGATAACCTGAATGTTATTTCAAAAAAACAGAAACCTGAAAAAAAACAACCTGTTAGTTTTGCATTAAATTTTGGGACTTGTTGTGTAATCCATCCAACACAGACAACCTTATAGATTACCACTGCAAAGAAACCAAAATGAAATCGCTAAAGGCAATTTAAAGTCCCTGAAATATTTTAGACGTTGTATTAAGGCAAACTGCAGGTCACCATTTTATCATGATTTGTTTCAATTTCAAACATGTCGATCACGATATGACGTCATCTCGATTTCTTGACCCGTGAAAGACGCTAAATGGTTTTGCTGAATTATCACCCAGCCGCAGCAGAAAGGCACACAGAGAGATGTATGTGTGGACTTTACTTTTCTTTATGCATCCTTTCAGTCACCGCGGTAAGAAATATTCAGTTTAGTGAGCTACACCAGGTTTTTAAATCGGGTTGAAGGGTTTATTTGAAAAATGTGGGTTACCCCACACACCCACACACACCCACACAGTTTCAGTATCTCTCGCTTGGCCTCTATTTCATCAGGTCTTGTAGGGGTGGGAATTGGTTTTGACTCAATATTACATTTCTACCTGCCAATTCCACCTGTATTGACATTCTTTCCACATTATGACTTTGAGAATTGCAATTCCTTATCACAACTTCTTAAAAGATGTCTTCAACACTGAGCTATAAAAAGAGAAATTGCGCTAATTGCGTAGGGATCCCTGTTTGAGTAGCTGCAATGGCAATGATAAACCAAAGAGAGATCATCCCGATACATTTTCATGTATTATTTTGTTATCTCTCATCCCTTGCGTCTTCTCCATCTCAAACCGGATTTTCACTTGAACCTTCCTCACACTCCGGTTCTGTGGGTTGTGTTTTTTTCAGTTGTTGTGTTTGCTTGGAGTGTCCAGCACATTGTGCACGGGAACCGGGAATCCTCAGCAATAATGAGACTCGGCCATTAATTTTTCAAACGAACCGCGTGTTATCTCCGAGGCTCGGCCGAGAAGTGCGAAGCGTGGCTGTGCAGTGTTGTTAGCAAAGAGACAGACGGCCTGCAGCCCCTCCAGCACAGAGCTTCCAGGCTTAAGCCCAACTCTCCCCCACCCACCCAAATATTTACCCAACAAACCCTACCAGCTGGGAAAGGGGGCTCTGGGAGGGGAAAAAAGAGGCAGGAGAAAAGAGAGAGAGAGAGAGAGAGAGAGGAGAAGCGAGTGCCGATGACAGACAGACAGAGAGAAGGCTGCGCTGCGATTAACTCTGAACACATTTGTATTTATTTGTGCTGATGCCTAAACTGTGGGCTGAATGGACTATGGAATTACACACCAACTGTGTGCGCGTGTGTGTGTGTGTGTGTCTGTGTGTGCACCCCTAATGAGGAAAGAAGAAAATAAATCGATCTGTTAGCTTGTGTGATTCTATTTGTCCATACAGCTGCTCAGACTGTTCACATTCTGTGCATTGTGCAACACAACTGAGATGGTCGCAGACTTGGCCGGACAGCGCCGTCTCTGACGCGGCTATCGAGCTAGCGGGCCGCTCTGTTTACTGAGCAGACAGAACTGCCGACTCCAGTAAGAGTAAAGGTGGAGGAGTGTGCATATCAGGGCTGCCCCCCTCGAAAGATTTTCCTAGTCTACTATTAGTCATCAGTTCAAGCTATTAATCGACTAATCTTGCGGGTTTATTATATTAACTTTATAATTTGACTATGTTTTTTTTAGAGCATGAGAAAATGTTTTGAGTTCCAGGGTGAAGAAAGAATGTTATAACTATCATTTTTAACACTGTGCTGCATTAGAGGTGTAGATAAAACCTAATAACCAGCCTTTAAAATCGAAATGTAATTTATAGGTGATGCAGGCGTGAAGTGAGCCGCCTGTTAGTTACACCAGTTAAACATTACATCGGTTAAACTTATGAGGTCTTTTTATTATTTTAGTGTACACATTTAAATTATATATGTGACCCACCGCGGATTTTACGAACATTTGGTGCCATTTGACTTTTCATGTCGGTTGAAAGCGGAGAATCAGCGCTTCAAAACAAGGTGTCAGGTGCAAATCAGGCAAATATTTTTAAAACTATGGCTTTTTAATGTCAAGGGTGCGGAAACTTTGTTTCTGAGATAATCACCCTCAAAGGTTGATATACAAAGACTAACATAATTACTATATATATATATTATTACTATATATATATATATATATATATTACTATATCTATATTACTATATATATATTACTATTTATTATCCTAATATACAGTCCTGCGCTTTAACCATTTGTTTACGTAAGTGACGTCAGCTTCATTCTTTGTGGGTTACGCCACCGACACAACAATGTCTCCGTGTGTGTGAAAAAGTAGTACGACTTAAAGGTTGAACGCTATCAAAAGGGTTTCACACTGTGACTTCAAATGGAATATGGATGAATGATCTTCACCTGGACGCTCTAAAGCTTTAAAGGAAACCATCGATCGGCGTTGTTCAGCTCTGTTCAGCGTCTTGGTAAGTGAATTGTGTTTCCCCATGTAATTCACCGGGAATATTCCACTCCATGGTTGAACATATTTATAATATTTATAAATCAAACTCGGTTTTGAAAATAGGTTGAGAGATGAAAAAAACCACAAAGGAACACGAATCTGGAAAAGAAAAAATAATTTTCCTTCTAAAAAGGTTTTCTCAACCTATTTGGCGGCTTGTGGCGATTTTAGAAACGAGCTACAAATCAGGTTTTGCTGCGGTGGGTCACATGTTGACATAACTTAAACTGAAATATGGAGGATGGGAGATCCATTTTCCCGGTGTCGGCGTCCCCTCGTTACGGACCCCTCATCGGGCGCATTTCGCCGGGCCAAGGACTCGGTTAAGCGCTGGTCCCTCCCAGTCCCCGTCCGGAATCCCAGACAGCTGCTGGCTTCACAGCGTCCTCTGCCCCCACTGCGCCGCTTCCCGGGACCGCGGACTCGCCCTGGCTGCCCCTCTCTGTCCCCGGCCCCCCGGGGCTCGGGCGCACCTCCAGCCGACCTACGCTCGGTTCCGTCAGGGCATTTAAAATACAATTTGGTTATTGAATAATATGATTAAGGGATTCAAATGGCTCTTATAATAGACTGAATTTTTTCTTTGGTATATACGTAATATTTCTTCCGATTTTAAGACAAGGCGACTACAGTCTAAGCAAGGGGACTGAACATTTTAATAGATATCGGTAACACCAACACAATAACTTAGAACCAGCCTTTGAAATATAAATCAAACATACAAGCGCTGCGCACACGTATGAAGCACCTGTTAATTACCGGAAAACCATCAAAAGCTGTAATTATTCTTCTGAATGTGTCATGTGTTTTTATTTTAAATCAATTAATTTTAGTTCTGTTTCCTACTTGTATGAAACAATAATTTTAAACAAAACTGAGTTAAGATACTGTCCCATTCCATACCGTTATAAAAGAAACCTGTCTCCGCTGTCCCGTGCTGCGTTACGCACGTTTCCCCGTTGTTTTCTGCTGCTATGGGACTAGTAAAAACTAGATGTTTTTGTGAAAATACTTTACTTCTAAATAGTAAATCCTGCACTTCTCTAACTGGGAGACCACATTTGCCGCATTAAATTACATTCTTAGCTCGCGCACCGCCCTTCCTGATAGAATCGTAAATCGGCAATCGCTGCTCCCCAGCGATCACCAATTTACGATTGGAATTTTTCACAATCTCCCAAGCCGAGTGTACAGCTATGGACATTGTTGGGACACACTGCTCTTTAGATAAAATATAGACTACATCTCACTGGAAATGAATTTGTTTGAAAAAGGAAGACATATTTAAGAGCGGCGACATGGAAGAGTTTAAAGTGGAAAAACACATTTTGCAAGGCAGTGACATACATTTGTATTAATCCTTAGATATTAAGCCAACTTCGAAATGAACGGCTGTTTACAACAAACATTATATTTCAAAGCCAGATGTGTTGCCATTATAACATAAGAGTGTATTACATTACAGACAACTAATTTGTTTAAATGTATTCTTGAATTGCAGTTAGTTGTTAACCTTAATAAATGACTCAGTATTGCAAATATGGCTTGAAGGTCATTTCATCACACACGTCACACCGACTCACCTAGACGCTGGCATTACAGCCTGCAGCTCTATTTAAGGCCCGAGTAGAGCGGTGCGAATTATTATTATGATACTTAACCCAAATTAATGTTATTTTTAAGGGCCTAAAAATATTCGAAAAGTTGTGAAACTTTGCACATACGTCAGAAGTGGTGAAATTGTACATCTTCTGTGGGTCTCTATGGGTGCGTATGGGTGTGGCAAAATGGCGTGATAGCGCCCCCTACAAGATATCAACAAAGTAGCCCTCTAGCTACGTTTCACCTGGATGTACTAAATTTGGAAACCCAACTAGAAGTTAGCCATTTTGAATTTAGTGTGAAATCTTAGTGTTATAAAAATGTTATAGGTCTATGTTTTGATGTACTTTTCACATGAACTTTTGTACAAGGTATGTGTACTTTGCTTTTCTTATTAAGGCTAATGACTAGTGACTAGTTTAGTCTTAAAAAAGACATGAACTAGTCACTTTCTGTGCCATAATACGAAGAGGAGAAAGGCAACATGTCTCGACCATCAGATAAGGGAACTTCAACAGATGATCTGTCTCAACGAAAGTACCCCATCAGCAGGACCCATGCGGAGGTGTCGCGACGTCTGCTGACCGACATCTCAACGACTCGTCAGTTTCGCCACTCCTAGAAAACTGTATAGAAAACTCAGATCTCTAGTGAGAATTGAGCACTTCCTCTGTGGCACTCTGTTGTGTTGTTACACTGAAACTGCTCCTCTTGTACAAGATTAAATACTTTATTAACATAAAGGTTTTCCTCTGTAACGATTAGTCCGTCCACCAATAAAGTTTATAAGAATTAAACTTTTACACTTAGCGTATTTTTTGCCATTTACAGGGGTCGTACTTCAACAAACTCATTCTAGGGGGTTAATTCTAAAATTCTAATATCTAAAGGAGACAGCGCCTTTTCTGTCAGGGCCCCTCGACTTTGGAACGACCTGCCTGAGGAGATACGGCAGAGTCAGTGACTTCTTTTAAATCAATTCTCAAAAACATTTTTATAGATCTGCTATTATGTGATGTCGACCCCTCTCTTTATCTTTTTTATTTTTTGCTTACTTACTTATTAAAAAAAAATCCCTTATTTATTTTTCTTATCATATTGCATCCATTTATTTATTTTTTGTCTCTATCCGCTTTTGCAATATAATGAATGAATTAAATTCTTGTTGATTAATGTTCCTTTGCCTTTTAAATTCATGAACTGAACACTGTTCTTTTAATTCATCTGTCAAAACACTTTGTAAACTGTGTTTTTAAAGGTGCAATTAGCATTATTATAATTACTGTTATAATTATTATTATTATTATTATTATTATTAAATAGATCCACCTCAAACTTGACCAATGTGTATAAAAGACCTTAACGATGAAAAGATATATTGAAAGCTTGATATGTTGTTTTTTAAAACTGGTGTGGGGAGGGAGAGAGGAGGAGAGGAGAGAAAAACAAAAGGAAAGGCACATGGACCCCAGCCCCCCCCCCCCCCCAGACTGTTCTTAGCCTTTTGCTGCTCTGGGGAAACGGAGCAGCACAGCCAAGTGCAGATCACGCCCGCAGTGGTGCGCATCAGGACGCCTGTGACCTGCACTCTGCTGTGCGCACATCGCGGGTGCGCCGAGGACGCGCTCCTCATGAATATGCAGATCTTCCCGAGACGATCTGCTACCTTGATGCCCATTCAGGCAAAAAAAACAAAAACAAAAACAAAAAAAAACAAAGAAGAAAACCCTCCTCATGAAAATGGCACCATGGGGTCCGGGAGGCCTCAGGGGGCAAACGGGCGAGGCGGGGCGGATATTTCAATCTGCAGCTCGGGCGCGGCAGGGAAGTGAGGCGCCAAAATCTGCGTTGCCCTGCGGTCCGGGAGATACTGATCGTATAGAAACCGGTGCCATATCGGTACCGGGTTTCGGGAAACAAATCAACGGGATGTTTAAACCATCGCGCGCATGATCATGTTTTGATTCAGAGTGTGCAGGTGAGAGAGGAGGCAGAGAGGAGGTTCACAGACGGTTCTCAATGTGAGAGAGAGAGAAAGAGAGAGACAATCAATGCACTGCGCGCAGCTCTAGATTTTGCCCATTTTAAATAGTAAAAAAAGAAATTGACAATCAATATGTGCAGGTCAATCTTGATATTTTGATAGCTTAAAAAACATTAATGCAACACTATGTACATTTTTATTAACCTTAAAATAACAGCTTCAGAATCGTTTTGATGGTACAGACTTGTGGAGAATGCCTGGCCCCCGCAATTTTGCTGTGGAGACACCCTCCTCCACTCTGCTTTCGTCTTCCTCTCGCCTTCTCACCTCAGCACAAGCAGGCGGAGGTATGAGGAAGACCAGCTAATTCACATGTTTTTTTCTCTTCCTGATTTTTTATTTTATTTTTTAAGATGTTGTACAAAATAAATATTGGTAAAAAACCCACTATTTGTGCTTTGCCGAATACCGCATTTGGATTCGGCTCTACCCCTACTTCTAGGAACTGAAAAAAAAAAGAAAATTCCCATCACAGAACTTAAGCAATTGTGTTTCAACATTGTTCCTGTGAAAAACAAGGAAGCAAACAATGTCTCTGCATTTTAATGGTTTAAACACATCGGGCCAATTATCCAGCAAGGCCTTTGGGACGTTTTAGTCAATGAATGTCATATAAATAATTACAATTAACTATTGAATTGAACTGTTTTGCAGCTATCATAATAAATATGCCTGTAATAGTGTAATAATACACGCCCACCTAATGAAGAAGACACAACAGGACATAAAAATTCAGGAAGGCATTCACTTTGCTCCAATCAAACTGATAGAAACGCATCTAATTCACATTCAACGTGTTGCAGCATTACTAACATTGGCCTCAAATTCCCTCAACAAAGGGATGGAAACATGATCATGGAATCTAATGACTTACCAAAATGAACGCAGAACAGTTTAACTAATTGGTGTCTGTCTTTCTGTGAATTATCAGCCCGCTTTAAATTGCACTTTCGCTTGTTATGCCCGGTTTTATTGTGCCTTCGTATCAGATTTTTTTCTAAAGCCAGTAGAGTGTGTTGTAGTTATACTCACTGATGTTCCATGATGTAACTAAATATCTTTAGATGCTTAAATATCACTTGTGAGGCTCTCGATACACCTCCGCCTCACAGTTGTCCCCATCCTCTCTTTCCCACACCGCTTGGTGCTCGATGATCCAAACTCTTACACAGCCGCGCAATCAATAAAATCCAAACGCTAACATTGATTTACGAAACCAAAAGCTATTGCTAACAGGGGCATAACCATACCGCGCAAAATTGATGACAGCGGCCTAAATCAGGGAACTGTTTCTGTCATATCCTGCAAATGCAGCTCCGTTTTCCTCTAGTATCTCTTTTGTCGACCGGACGATCAGACCAAGGTTTAGAAGTTAAGTCACTATTATTTGTAGTTTGTTTCTATGTTTATTTGTCTCAGACATGGTGATTCTCACCCTCTTTGAGAAGTAATAATAACTAGTTGTTTTTGATCAAAACATGTTAAGATCGTGGAAGTGGAAACACTAGCAAGAGGGAAACACAAACAGGCAATACTGACTGCAAAAAAGATTGGACTGTGCGGTGGGGGTGGGCGGATCGCATGATAGTCGTAATCGGATTTTTACACGTAAAATGTACCCCTATAGTTTTGATCGGACAGTCGGAATTGGAAAAACAAGAAGTTGCCTCGAAAGGGCAGTAAAATGAGCTGCTCGTACGCAATGCTACACGAGCTGGCTAGCGCTCGCTAGCTAATGCTAACAATTAGCAGTAGCGTCAGTGCTGCTGCTAATATCGCCCCATCTTTAGCAGCTCTTAACCTTGAGATACTCTAGGTTAGCAGAGGCAGCTACTCTCGATAATAGTCGCGTCTGTGTACCAAGCTTTGTTTACATAAATGTACAGCCCTCCAGCTCTGGTCTTACTCATCAGTCATCAGCCTGGACGTAGTACCCCATTAGCTTGATGGCTCTATCGGGAATGCCCCTGTTGAGCCATGTTTCTGTGAAAATCATTAGTTTCATTTTGTTCGCCAGAGACCGAACATTGGCGAGGAAAATACTGTGTAGAAAGCCGATTAGGAGTTAGCCTTAGCTTAGTCTTCCTCTCTTCC
>NC_137194.1:6739203-6799203 GCF_960531495.2 Zeus faber | reverse complement strand
GATGCCGGTTACCGCGGCAACCGAGTCGTCAGAGCGCCCCCGCGTTTTTAAACTACTGATTTTTCAACACCATTTTTGCCTTTTTGAATACCACCAAATCTAACTACCTCTGAGAAGCTGATGGGTCTGGCAGAGGGACGATGTGCTTTCGGATTGCTTTGAAAGACAAAATATTATGGGTGTAACCTGGATTTGATGTGACAATCCAATCCACATACAAGAAAAAGTCAAGGCCCCAAGTGCCACTGTGGCCGCACGCGTCTGACTGCCTCCAGTATGTCGGGGATGCATTTAGACTCAGTACAACAGGCCAAGGCTGTGGAATCTGTTTTATGTGTGTGTGTCATGGGACGGGGGGCTATTGACTCGTAATCGAAGCAGTTCAGCTGGATCTGGTTCAGTTCAGACTGGGGAAGCAGCGTGAATAAGCATCAGGCAGTTGACCGATGGATTTCGACAGTCAAATGTCCCGGTTACCGCAGTGTTAAGCTACCACGTACCACCTACTATTGTGAAGTCAAAGGCGGGGCTCCGCAGACAACCGTCTCAAACGCGACCGCTAACGGGTTTTTTTTCCGTTTTGTTTTTATGTGTCATGGGGCTTTTCTAATTTAATTGTAGCCAGTGTGTATTTAATGTAAAATAAATTCATAATGATGAAAATACCACGGCTGCCCCCTGAGCGTCGACAAGTCGAATCATCAGTCAGAAACGCGCCAGCCGACTGGGTTCTTCTAGTCGAGCAGTCTTTATTTTTTCATTTTTTTGTCAGTCAGTGTGCATTACAATAACAGGATAAAACAGATCGAAGCTTACAAAATGCACAGGGATTACATTTTAATGAGGAATTATAAATAAGGGGAATCTTTAATATATTTTTATATATATTCCCAGATCGCCGTGCCACATTACTACAAATAAAACAAAAAATAGTCTGTTTTTAGATATTGTATTTGGAGGAACGGGAACAGGGCGCAGAGGAACAGGACACGACGTAAAGATGGGTATGGTTAGGATTTTAACGGTACTACTACTCTTACCGATACTGCATATTGATCGGGTACTTTAACGGTACTCTTATTGGTTCTCTTTTTTGAAAATTTAAGAGAACATTTTAAACAAATTAAGAGCAGAATTAGCACTGCTTTGTTTTCTGGGAATTACGCATGGAGAGGGGGGCGATTGGGGCACAATCTAGACTCACTCACAGCGGGAGTCCTCGTGCGTGTGATCGCCAGGCAGAGGGAGTCGGCCCCGCCCCCCTAGCGCATATCTCCAGTTCTCCTGCGATGGAACGGGAGAGAGAGGAGAGATGTCAAGCGAAAATGCTTCTCAGACGAATATCTTAATCTTATTGCAAGATAGAAATGGTTTGTATAGCTGAAATAAATAGAAAATCCATTTACTTAATTTTGCCGTTAACAGTATCGGTAACGTCAGAGCTTATTAATCTTCGATCTTATCGATCTTTAATAATTTCATCCCGTTTAATAGCGGGTCTAAGCAAGCGATCATTGCCCCCCCACCCCATATATATATATATATATATATATATATATATATATATATATATATATATATATATATATACATACACACACACACACACACACACACACACACACACACACACACACACACACACACACACACACACACACACACACACACACACACACACACACACACACACACACACACACACACACTACTCACAAAAAGTTAGGGATATTCGGCTTTCGGGTGAAATTTCAGGATGAGCCTAAAATGCACTATTACCTTTACAGGTGAACTTAATTTGACCTTCTCTAAACTTTAAAATGCACATGTCCAACTGTTCAATCATGAGACCAAGACGACACCTAACAACTGATCAACAGTACCTCACCATTGCAAGGTTTCAAACAGGATGTTCATTTGCCACTGAGCTAAGAGTGTCACAGAGAGTCATCAGCAGGTTGCAACAGAGATACAGAGACTGGAAGAGTCACAGAAAAGCATAGAAGTGGACGTCCTTTGGCCACATCCCACACTGATGACCGCTTCATTGTGAACAGTGCCCTGCGGAACCGGATGATGAATGCCACTCAACTCCAGGCACATTTAAGGGAGGTGAGAGGCACCCAAGTGTCACGTCAGACCATTCCAAACCGTTTCCATCAGCGTGGTCTGCGTGCTAGACTACCTGCAAGGGTACCTGACCACACCACCAGGCACAGGCATCATCATCTTGCACGGGCCAGGGAGAATATACGCTGGACGAGGGACCAATGGGCCTCAGTGCTGTTCTCTGATGAAAGTCGAGTCACGTTGAGCAGAAATGATGGCCGCCAACGATGTTGGAGACGTCAAGGAGAGCGCTATGCATCAGCCACTGTTGTCACCAGACGAGCCTTTGGTGGTGGTGGTGTTACAGTGTGGGCAGGTGTGTCTGGTCAATACAGAACAGCCCTACACTTTGTGAATGGTACAGTGACAAGCCCATACTACCTGAATAACATCATTAATCCAGTCATTGCAATCCAGCATGAACAACACAGGCCTAATTTCATCTTCATGGACGACAATGCTCTAGCTCATCGAGAAAGCTCACTTCTAGAAGAGTGGGGGGGCCATGCCTCAGCAGACAATAAGTCGACTTGTGAACAGCATGAGACGTCGTTGTCAAGCTGTAATTGATGCTCAAGGGCACATGACAAGTTATTGAGACATTGACATCTTTTGTTGTGCTATATCCACCACTGTTGTTGGCTTTTGTTTCAATAAATAGTTTGAGATGAGGAAATCACCATCGCATGCTTCTACTTAAATGCCCTACTTTCATGATATAATATCACTGTATCGTGAACTTTTTACATTTTCCATAAATTTCACCCGAAAGCCAAATATCCCTAACTTTTTGTGAGTAGTGTGTATATATATATATATATATATATATATATATATATATATATATACACACATACATACATACACACATATATACATACACACACACACACACACACACACACACACACACACACACACACACACACACACAGTGGTACCTCGATTTACGACCGCATCTACTCGTGACTAATCCAAGATACGAGTAGCAATAATCGCAAAAATTTGTATCGACTTGCGACAGACTGCTCCAAGATACGAGCGTGGAAATTTGCAGTTGGCGCATCAGCGCCAGTCAGCAGCCAGTCAGCAGTCAGTCAGCAGCCAGTCAGCAGTCAGTCAGTCAGCAGCCAGTCAGCAGTCAGTCAGCAGCCAGTCAGCAGTCAGTCAGTCAGCAGCCAGTCAGCAGTCAGTCAGTCAGCAGCCAGTCAGCAGCTAGTCAGCAGTCAGTCAGCAGCCAGTCAGCAGTCAGTCAGCAGCCAGTCAGCAGCCAGTCAGCAGCCAGTCAGCAGCCAGTCAGCAGGCGACCTACATGGTGTGTGCACATAGTTCGTGGCTTATCGATATTTCTTTCATATTTACTGTGTTTGTTCTGTGTATTTTGTTTATTTTCACCCTTCATGATGAGTCCTAAGAAGAAGGATGATGGGAAAAAGAAAAAGGCAACGACTCCCATTGAAACTAAGAAGGAAATCATAGAAAAATATGAGCGTGGTGTATATGGGAAAAATTGCTCCAACATACGACTGTTTTAACATACGACCGTTCTTATAGAACGGATTACAGTCGTAAGTGGAGGTACCATACCAACATTTCCGTTATCCGGTCCTTATCACTTTTGACCAGAAAAATCTGTTGTAGTCCAACATATTTATGTCATAATGTCTGGTGAAAATAATTCCCTCTAAGCACAATTTTAATTAGCACTGGTAAAACGATAACGATAATTATTGACATATTTTTTTCCTCGATGTCGAAATAAAATCGACTCCATCATTTCGAAAATAATTCTGCAGATCTGTTCATTTCCGCGTTCGGCAATTTGAAACGGAAAGTCAATCAGTTTGGACGATCTAAAGCTGACCTTGCACCTCTAACTAATCACGCTTGTCGGTATATAAATAAGCCCGCCCCCTCCCTCGTGGACGCAGTACAAGTACAGTGTAGTACTTGGAGACGCTATTTGGATATTGAAGTTCGACCCAAAGCAGACGGTAAATATCCATTGTGTAAAATATGTTGACAAGACTTTTATTATTTATTTAGACCAACTTGCCATATTTATTTGTTTGGGACTTCATCTTTTTATTGAAGTGAAATGTTAATTAAAGCATCTGCACTTGTTACTTATTGATCACAAACTGAAATAATTTGATTTAAGGTGGTAATATTCTAATCATTATTTATTTTTAAAATTGCCTAACTGACGGAACTTATTTCATTTTGAATATTCAATAAAAAAATTCCACGCAGGCCACGGTATTGTCTGAACGGCCGTTAAACACGTCGGTCGTTAAGTGAGCAGTACCTGTGTGTGTATATATATACACACAAAGTATATATATATATATATCAAAATGTATCTGTTATTTCTCAAGCAAGGTCATCACCCCTTGAAGAACGGAAAAAAAGGGGAAAAAAAAGATGGCAATACCACATACCGTGTGGTTTTGCCACCCTATACTACCACCGGGGAAATTTCTTCACCACGACAGCCCTACAGTGAAACACACATGAATCCTCGGAATTATGTAGCTTACGGCATCTGTCACGGTCTGCAGAGCCCCCCCCACCCCACACACACACACACACACACACACACACACACACACACACACACACACACACACACACACACACACACACACACACACACACACACACACACACACACACACACACAGATCCCAGTCCAAACAGCCTAAGCCTCACAGCAAACCCAGCTTGTGGTGCGCCTCTGCCAGTCTGCCCGTCTTCCACTTCCTCAGCAAACACAACCTGATACTAATTAGACTGTTAGAAATAACCAAAGATCTGACTCCTAGACCTGTGTGTGTGTGTGTGTGTGTGTGTGTGTGTGTGTGTGCGCATGCGTTTGGCGTGCGACTGTGTGTGTGTGTGTGCGTGGCCAGTGCGTGCTTGAACACAAGCAATTCATAGAGGTACTAAATGTTTATTTGTGCTAATGATGCATAGTAATTAGAAGCACAATTTCACGCTACGCAGATAAGATTAGACTGTCGCGTTATTTGTGTAGTCAAAAAGTGCTCCATCGCCCCCTAGTGGCACACAAGAAAGAACGACGGATAGAAGCCAAACCACAAAAGAAAATAAATCAAAAGACAGAAAGAAAAAGAGATTATAGAAAGTGAGATAAAGTCCTAGCCTTTGCAGCATGGGGGCAAGTGAGCAGTTCATTTTTGGGACTGTTGCATGCCTGCTTTGACTAAATAAAAACTCAGCATTTAACCAATGGAGGGAAAAAGCCTCATGGCTCAGTTCAGGTCAGTGGCCGAAGAGAACTCTGTCTACTTAAAATAGCTTATAACACACACTGTTTTTTTACCACCACAGCAGTGGGAGGACACACACATACAGTACACACCAACACACAAATTGTTATAATTGTTGTTGAGAACAAGCCCACCAACCAGTTAGTTGTGGTTTTACTTCTTTTCGAACTTGAGTTCAAGTTCAAACTTACTATGCTTGAAGCTGTCTTGAGACAGCGGCACTGAATAAAGCTAAAAGCCCTTTTCAACCAACCTAGTCTCAAACTGGCCTTGACAGGCTGTGATTGGGCCACTCGGGCACACATCATAAGGCTCACATGCCCGGTATATACACTACTCAAAAAAAGTTAGGGATATTTGGCTTTCGGGTGAAATTTATGGAAAATGTAAAAAGTTCACGATACAGTAATATTATATCATGAAAGTAGGGCATTTAAGTAGAAGCATGCGATGGTGATTTCCTCATCTCAAACTATTAATTGAAACAAAAGCCAACAACAGCGGTATAGCACAACAAAAAATGTCAATGTCTCAATAACTTGTCATGTGCCCTTGAGCATCAATTACAGCTTGACAACAACGTCTCATGCTGTTCACAAGTCGATTTATTATCTGCTGAGGAATGCCCCCCCCACTCTTCTAGAAGGGCGGCCCTCAGGTCATTGAGGTTCTGGGGTACAGAGTTATGAGCCTCTACACAGCGACTCAGCTAATCCCATAGGTTTTCTATGGAATTCAGGTCTGGAGAAAGTGCAGGCCACTCCATTTGAGGTACCCCAGTCTCCAGCAGCCGTTCCCTAATGATGCGACCTCGATGAGCTGGAGCATTGTCGTCCATTAACAATGAAATTAGGCCTGTGTTGTTCATGCAGGGGCACAATGACTGGATTAATGATGTTATTCAGGTAGTGTGGGCTTGTCACTGTACCATTCACAAAGTGTAGGGCAGTTCTGTATTGACCAGACACACCTGCCCACACTGTAACACCACCACCACCAAAGGCTCGTCTGGTGACAACAGTGGCTGATGCATAGCGCTCTCCTTGACGTCTCCAACATCGTTGGCGGCCATCATTTCTGCTCAATGTGACTCGACTTTCATCAGAGAACAGCACTGAGGCCCATTGGTCCCTCGTCCAGCGTATATTCTCCCTGGCCCCTGCAAGATGATGATGCCTGTGCCTGGTGGTGTGGTCAGGTACCCTTGCAGGTAGTCTAGCACGCAGACCACGCTGATGGAAACGGTTTGGAATGGTCTGATGTGACACTTGGGTGCCTCTCACCTCCCTTAAATGTGCCTGGAGTTGAGTGGCATTCATCATCCGGTTCCGCAGGGCACTGTTCACAATGAAGCGGTCATCAGTGTGGGATGTCCACGTCCACTTCTATGCTTTTCTGTGACTCTTCCAGTCTCTGTATCTCTGTTGCAACCTGCTGATGACTCTCTGTGACACTCTTAGCTCAGTGGCCACTTCCCTCTGAGAACATCCTGTTTGAAACCTCACAATGGCGAGGTAATGTTGATCAGTTGATCAATTGTTAGCTGTCGTCTTGGTCTCATGATGTCAAAATGTGAACAGCGTGATGGAGAGGACTGTTTTAATACCAATTCTAATTAAACCAGGAAATGTATTGGTCGATTCATGGATCATGGAGAACTGTCTAAGCACCAGTCCTGCTTGGTGTACTCCGCGGACAATTCCGTTGAAACCCAATCCGGCTTTTCAGCCAAAACACAAAAAAGCAGGATTCAAATCGACCACGGTTAATCTTCATCTTCTCCTCCTTCCTTTGGGTCAGAGGAGGATGAGAGGCTGCATACTCTGTGCCCTGTCTGGGCGCTATTGGTCTAGGTATAGCTCAGGCGCTCCATAAGTCTGTCCGACCAGACTTTTGTTATGGATCCAGACAATTGGGAAACACCAGAGGGTCTTAAAGCGCATTCCACCAGGGGTGTGTCTACCCTGTGGGCATTGTTAGGAGCGGTTTCGGTCGAGCAGGTGTGTGGTGCTGCTTCCTGGGCTACCGCACATAGGTTCACCAGATTCTAAAGTCTTAACATGATAGTGTCAACCTACAGGCTGGCACAGGCTGTTTTGACAGCTGCCAGGTGTTAGCCTGTGTACAGAGTAATGCTTTGTGGTTAACAGTTGTTACAGTCAGGTCATACAAGCTCAGCTGTATGCGGAATCCCCACCCATGAGATTTGAGGTGGGTCTGGGGGCGTGGTCATATAAATTACCTCCGCACCCTGTGAATGGGTTCTTATACGCTGGGATTGGGGTTTGAGGTCACATCTGCCAGTTGGTCCTTGGAATGGACTACTGGAACGTGGGTTCTATTTCTGCCTTTGGGGGCTTGCATAGGACACATCGGTTGTGACCTCGCAGTCAGTGAGGGTTGAGGGCATATAATATGACATGAAAGAACTCAAGTTTGAAATGAATAAAACTTTTGGGTTGTGTTACAACACTGGTTTTACAAATGAAGAACGAGGGCTCTTACCGGTGGCCTCACGGAGCAGCTTGTTCAAGAGCTGAATAATATGTCAGAGGAAGCATGACAGGCGGTGACCCAGTATATATACTGGGGGGTGGGCTGTATGATGGGTGCCCTAGTGGCCCAAGCTGAGACTTTGTTGGCTAAAAAGGGCTTTCAACTTTATTCAGTGGAGCTGTCTGGAGACAGCTTAAGGCATAGTAGGAACTCTCGTTCTTCATTCGTAAAACAAGGGTCGTAGCACAACCCAAACGTTCATTTACTACTAATACAGTAACCATTCTGATTGGACACAAGGACAAAAAAGTGATGGGGTGTAATACTGTACATTAATTTTGTGTCTGGATACAAGAGATAAAGAGAGGAAGGGAGTGAGAGAGTGAGAGAGAGAATGGGAGCCAATGAGACAGATGCTTAAGGGCAGCGGGAGGGAGAACACTGGAAAGGGAGATGAATAGAGAGCAGGAGGATGGGGGGGAGATGGACTGGGAACTGAGGATCTATGGAGAGATAGAGAACGAAAAGGTTGAGAGGACCAGAGGAAGGTTGTGCCGTTCTCGCTCGGTGACATTTTGTAATAATTATAAATTCACTGATGAACGGATGAAAACTCAAATTGTTAAAGTGGTAATCCGAAAGATTATTTCGTAAATAAAATCTGACACTCTGGCCACTCCTCAATGAATTTGCATTATGCATTTGCTTCTCTATGTGCCATTTCCATTGTTGGTGGCGGGGTTCACTTTTCCCAACAGGAAAATCAAAGAGAGGCTGGAGGCCACTGCCGACAGTGAAAGTCAGACGCACTGAATTTGTTGCCAGAAAACTGTCCATCAATGAACATTCACAAAGAAGTAAAGCACTCTTGGATGAAAAAATATCCCCAGCCCCTGAAGTGAATACACAGATCAGAAAGTGATGGAGTCTTGGAGTGAAGATGAGCGTAAACCAACCCCCAAAAAATGGAATTCGGAGAATTCTTGCGTAATCCGTCAAACACAGACGATTTTATGGATTTCCAAGTAAAAAAAAAGGGTCGACAGTATTTTGATCTACCGACTACTTGATTGTATGTGTCCCACCACAGCAAAACCCGCCATCTCGCGCATTTCAAAAATCAACAGGAGCGGTCAAATAAGTTGAAAAAACATTCTTGAAGGAAAATTAGAATTTTCCAGATTTGTGTTCCTTTGTGTTTTTTTTTTATCTGTCAACGTATTTTCAAAATCGACTTCGATTTATAAATAGTATAAAAATGTTGAAGCGTTGAGTTAAATATTCCCGTTACATGGGGAAACACAGTTCACTTACCGGAACACGGAACAGCGCTGAATAACACCGATTGACGATTTCCTTTGATGCGAGCGTCCAGGTGAAGATCATTCATCCATGTTCCATGTGATGTGAAGTCACAGTGTGAAACTGAATCTGATATTACTCCGGACTGGGAGAACATTTCAAACAGCGGATTTCAAACTTAATGTGACGATGAAACGGAATATTTTGAACAACCACCGGAGGAGAACGACGATACGTCCGTTGTTGTTACAACAGAAGAAGTTGATGACGTCCATTCAGGTTGGTGACAAATTTTCAGATTTCTGACTTTCTGAGAATCATAATATTAATAGACTCTACATTTTGTTGTGTTGTCCGTACTTTTAAACTCCAAAATAATTCCACTTTTATAAAACATGTATATTCTTACTGTTAAATAAAAGCTTTTTGTTTTTTTTTGTTTTTTTTAAACAAAATTAGTTGTGCTGTTCGTGATTGGCCCATTCAGCAGTATGTTAAATAGCCATGAGGCTTTGTTTGTCCGCCAACCCCATTTGCATTCTGGGAGCTGGATGAATGAACCTGGTGTGGGGAAAACTTTGGAGGCGATTATCTCAGAATCACAGTTTGCCGCACCCTTGTCATTAACAAGTCATAGCTTTAAAAATATTTGCTTGATTTGCACAAGTGACACATTGTTTGGAAGCTCTGATTCTCCACTTTCAAATGATGCAAAAAATAAAAATAAACTCGAAAGCCGCCCAAATGACCCTAAAGTATGTGGTGGGTCACATATACAGTCCAACATGATTGTTACCCAAAAATATTCCTCCACTGCATCACTGGTAGGGATGTAACGGTATACAGTCTTAATGTATACCGCGATATCAAGCAACCACTGAACCGGTTCTGAACCGTAAGGCTTCCCTTGTATTACCGTGCCTATATACCACTGTATAAAGTTATGTAGCAAAATTGAAGATTAAATTTAATTTACCCTGACCTTATGTTGCTGCTGTGTGGTAGCAGACGGCCAAATGTTGTAATAATCCATCCAATGAGTAAATTTAATGTCGGGAAGCGCCATGTTCGAAAATCAGCAGTTGAAATGCTTTATGCTAATATTTTGCGACACGGTGCTTTACGTTACTTGCGGGCGCAGGAAAGTGGCACTTGGATGGATTATTATATTCATTTGGCCATCTGCCGCAGCGGCCCAATAAGGTGAGGTGAATTAAAGTTTACATCCTAAATTTTGCAAATGAGCAGATTTTGATATATATGTAGCTTATTTTGCCTCTCCTATCAATTTAAGAGCTCCGACAAGCACCTTCCCACGTTGGAGACTATACCATGTGATTTTCTTTTATAATATGAACTACTTATTAACCTAATATACAGAAAACAAAGTGGGAAAAATTTATACCGTGAAATACCGTATACCACAGAATTTTGGTAGATACCGTACTGTACTGTGAAATTTCATACCGTTACATCCCTAATCACCGATGGCCAACGCGTATGGCATCTTATGAAGAGGAATGCCTCTGGAGCAACTGGTCACAAAGGTGTCTGTCAAAGCACTTTGTTTGGTTCACTTAGATTTGCAGATCCACACATGGAAACGGAAACATTCCAAATGAATCACAGTCCGAGAGGCAATTGCAACTGTTAGTGTTTTGGCGCTTCAAATAAATGCTGTGAAAATGTGTAAAATGTTGATGTTGATGCTACTTTAACTGATATTTGTTTAGTTAATAAGCATGAAACCCCACTGACGCCAACAAAATGTGAGTTAATGTCTTTGCGACAAGAATCCATCTTCTGCTCTTCCATAGATCCTGGGCCTTGTCATTTCACTGCATATATGTATGAAAGTATGTATATGTATGTGACGAATAAACCTCTTGAATCTTGATGGCACAGAGAAGTTTTTAAGTACTTTCTTCTCTCCCAAAAGCCCACTCTGTGCTGGAACAATGGAGCACAGGTGCTGTGGGAGAGGGGGCGGTATCTTAAACCCATTTTGAAAATTGACAGGAGTGTCGCGAGGCTCTTTCGCTTAGGTCGCTGGTAGCACATTTAAATGAAAATAAAGTGAGCTATGTGTGAGCACCTGGTTAGGACTGACATCTCATTTCACCCATGATCCCAGTGGTCATAATCTTTCATCTACTCTTGTTACTCCCTGTAGGTAGCTTTGTGTCAGATACGGGAAAGTTGTTTTTTTTTTATTTTTAAGCAACAAAATCCCTTCTTCCTCTTGGACTAAGATCTGTGTGTGTGTGTGTGTGTGTGTGTGTGTGTGTGTGTGTGTGTGTGTGTGTGTGTGTGTGTGTGTGTGTGTGTGTGTGTGTGTGTGTGTATGTGTGTGTGTGTAATAGTCTCACCCATAGGCCTCTGATGGCCAGCAACAAAGTTTTCCTTTTTGTTTTAGGGACAGGAGTGTGTTTTGCCTCATTATGGTCATTGGTATATTGCTCTCCAACTTATGTAGTGGCTCATTTGATTGATCACCATTTCATTATTCCCTGAATGGAGAAAGAGGCTATTTCTTTTACATTTTCCCTCTGTCCTATCACTGAAAGAATGACATATACAGTAGTTAAAATCCCTATATTTCTAAGCAGGCCCAGTACTTTTGTTTTGGTTAAAAAAAAAAAAAGGGGGTAAAAAAAAAAAAAAAGCTTTCTGAAGAAAGGTAAACAACCTAGAGCGTCAACAACCCAAAGCATCTTTCAACCTAATTTATTTTTTATTTTAAATATGTTTCTGCCTTGAAGGGGCAGTGTTTAGAATTTTTGGAACGGACTTGGCAGAAATGGAATATAATATTAGTAAATATGTTTTAATTAGTCTATAATCCCATGAAAATAAGAATTGTTGGGATGGCGTTACCTTAGAACCCGCTGTTTTTATTTCCATAGGAATGGGTCCCCTGCCAGGGAGGCCAGTAGCCGACAACAGGCGCACCGCATACTGGCTCTATTGAAGGCCTTTCGAGATTTTTGCGAGTTTCGCGGCCACCGTCTCTACCATATTGCACCGCCATGGGGAGGGGTATTCAGTTGGTTGCGATCTGCAACCTCACTGGTAGATTCCAATAAATTATACACACTACACCTTTAAATTCGCCGACACAAGGTCTTCTGTGTCTAGACAGGTATTTCCGGTGTGTGTGTGTGTGTGTGTCTGTGTGTCTGTGTGTGTGTGTGTGTGTGTGTGTGTGTGTGTGTGTGTGTGTGTGTGTGTGTGTAGGGAGTGAGGCTGGTGACACGGTTCATGCTGCAACGCTGCTCATAACGAGAGGCTACGACGGCGACCATTTATATCCATCCAGTGCGTGTCACGGCGCTCCAGCTGGCTGAGCAGGGGCCGCGCCGCCGGGAGACATGATTACACCGAGCTCTGTGGGAGGGGGGCTGCGTTTATCTGTCTCTAGCTGTGCGTATCGGCACGCAACTGCGCGTGTATACGAAACATTAGTTGCTGTTGTGTGTGTATGCGAGTGTCTGCAAGCAGCGTCTAAGAAAACTGTGCAAGTTTGTTTGTGTGTGTTGCGGATGTGCGCGGTTTTCTTTATATATTTGCAACTGCCCGACACACGTCTGAATTTGCCCGTGTGTACACGTGTTTGAAAGACGCGAGGAACGAGAGCGTGCGCGTCGTTCTCCTACCCTCATCTCCAGTATTGCCAACTGCTCCTTGTAGAAACCATCCAACGCCTTCAGCTCCGCATCTTTCTTCTGCATCTGCTTGACCTGACCACACACACACACACACACACACACACACACACACACACACACACACACACACACACACACACACACACACACACACACAGACACACACAGACACAGACACAGACACACAGACAGACAGAACATTAAAAGGATGAAAAAAACAAAGGACCATGCAGTGTTCCTAAAAAATCCCAGCTTTTAAATCCCATCAGCTTCTAGGGTCTCCACATGAGGAGAGTTTCACGTGCGGGCTCTACTAGAGCTCTTCAACAGGAGCCATCTTCAGAAAGAGGCATGGTAGGTAGAGTATTATTTAATATGAGAAGTAAGATTCATGTATCTAGATTAGAGAAGAGAAAAATACTTTGTCGATGGCCAAGGCACCAACAGATGAAACTGTTTGAGCCATGCTAGCTGTAAAGTCTACATTTTGTTTTCCGAGAAAGGTTTGACCGGCTGAAAGAATATTTGTATTGTTTAAAACGGAAAACATTACTCGGGTAAAGGTCCCCTGTTAAATATTACCCTCAAGTAAAATTATTTTGGAAGACGCATTCCATCATTAATGGAAGTGTTGGTCCAGTTTCGGAAGCTCCAACAGGACTCTATTGCTTGTGTAGGGATTTGACCCTTTTGGTAAAAACAGCATTTGATGGTTTTATGGATTAACGTAGTCCCATCAAACCGGACCGCTTCTCTACAAATACCTTCTCATTGTGGTCAAGTGCTGAACTCGAACAAAAGTACTCATTGTACTCACAATTTAATGAGATGCCACTACTGCTGAACAAATGACAGAACTCATTCCCTGATGTGTTCCCTGGTTGCTGTCAGAGTCATAGATAAAGCTAAAAAACAAAACACCCAGGCACACGGGAAGTAACGCAGTGCTGGGTTTCTCTCGGTACCCGAGCTATCGGCATATCTGCGTTCGCCGTATCTGGGTTCTTCTGATAATGAGGTCGAGGCGAAGACTCACTGCGCGTTGACATCCGCGACACCTTCACATATCTATGCGACATAAGAGGGGAGCTGCGCGTTTGGGGGTGTAGGGAAACGGAATGAAGGCTTTTTGACGGCACGGTGCACTGACTGGCAAATGCGCAGGGATTCGCATAAAAACAGTCACACGTACACACACACACACACACACACACACACACACACACACACACACACACACACACACACACACACACACACACACACACACACACACACACACACACACACACACACACACACAATAAATCCCTGATGCACTCGGTTATTAAGGGTTGTGTAGCTAACAATGGGGTGGCACGGCACCCCGTGGCACCTAGCTAGCAGTGTGTAAATGTCAAGCCAAATCACACAGGCAATAGCAAATGATCCCCATGACAACATTTTCATTTTTTTTTTTCATTTTGTTATGTCAACTGATCATAGTTCATAAGAAACAACTAAGATGAAATACATTTTGTTTAAATCTGTT
This sequence comes from Zeus faber, assembly GCF_960531495.2. NCBI lineage: Eukaryota > Metazoa > Chordata > Actinopteri > Zeiformes > Zeidae > Zeus > Zeus faber. The sequence goes on along the minus strand of NC_137194.1, from coordinate 6,784,804 downwards.
GAACTTTTGATTGAAATGAAAGTGAATTGAACCCCACCCCAACCCACTGGAGGAGGCCACAGATGAAGGAATGAACGCTGAGGGTGAAGGTGGCATCTTACCAGCGGCTCTAGATCCTCTGCCGGCTTGAGAGGAGGGAAGATAACAAGAGGGGGGCAGAGCAAGAAAGAGTAGGAAGGGAGGCAGAGAGGCCACAAGAGACATAAGAGATACAGACAAGGGAAAAGGGGGAGAAGAGCAGATAAGAGGCTTGCTGTACTGCATACAGTAAGGACGGGGAGACCACGCTAATGCCTCCTCAACTACCTCCATTTGCGAGGTGAAATACGGAAATTTCGGTTAAAAAAGGGCATTTGTGCAAAGAAAAATACACTTTACGGCACCACATTATTACCGGTTATTCCAGAAAATACTCTGTGGCTTTCTGGTTGTTTATTATTGCTTTATATTACTGTAATAACAACAACATGATGATTCAAAGCACAAAATACACAAGCACAAAAGAAGGGATATTGATAAGCAGCCATGATTAACCCGGCCCTGCATTTAACGACAGGGCTGTGAAGGCTGGAATTGCTGGCTCGCCGTAATGTGCATGTACAAGATTGCACGTGCACACGCGCAGCCGCACGTACAGGATGCAGGGAGGGAGATTCATCATAATTATCCGGCCTGCTGGACGCCCCCACCCCCCCCCGAATATAATAATAATAATAATAATAGGTAACCACAAAGGAAGTCCTGTATATCCATACACCATAACGTCCCTCACGTCATCACATCCTCACTCAGTCTAGTGCCCGCCTTCTCCTCCGTTACTGCCACATGCTTCGGTACATGCGTTGTCGTTTGCAACACCGTTCCATTGATGTCGGAACCGCTACTCATGCGACTTTGCGATTTACAGTATTTCATTTGCTATGGACTGAGGAGCTCTGTGGAAGGAAAACAAGATTAGACAGCACCTTATAGAAAGAAAAAAAAAAAGAAGGACGGACAGACGAGCCCAAAATGAGGAACAAATTCAAATCTGGAGTGAGGAAAACACTGCAGTTATTTAGAGGCTGCATAATTTAATGAGGCAGCTGCTAGCCACAAGCTAAGCAGGAGATTAGCTGACAAATGTATTATCCTATATTATGCCAACCCCTGCATACAAATCGATTCAGTAAACGGCTGGAGGTGGGAGCTGTCTGCTTAAAAGCTAGATGCAGAGGAGGGGCGAGGGAGTAGGAGGGAAAAAAAAAAAAAAAGGGGGGGAAGAGACTGCTCTGGAAAAGGTATTGCAATTATGCTCTGTAACAGTTTAGAGGCTTTTATAGGTCCTCGGGGAGGACCACGGGGACGGCAGATGGCGCCTGGCTGAGCCCTGGCCTCGGTGCGTCTGTGTGTGTCTCCACAGAAGGTGCTACAGGAGGTTAGCGCTCCGTTTTGGGATCAGGTGGGAAAACGCACCAAGACAGCATAGCGAGGGCAACGCACCAATGTTCATTGTCTCCGACGGCGCGTCCTTTCCCTCTGGAGGCATTTTTGTGTGTGTGTGTGTGTGTGTGTGTGTGTGTGTGTGTGTCCTTCCCACTGCCATCTGATAGTGGTGGCGCTCTGCACCACCCCATCCTTTATTTACTCTGCTTCGTTTATTTAACTCATAGCTCCCAGCGAGGCAATAAATTAGCGCTCAATAACAATCAGGCTGATAATTACAGCTGGAGAGAGAGAGAGACCAGTATAAATGGGGCCAGTGGGGTCTCCTTTGTCCGCCACTTCTCACTTTTTTTTTTGGTTATGTCATGCTCCAACTCCAACCTCCTGCGATCGAGTTATTCGAGAGTTTTGATTTGTTAAAAACAAATCAAAGTAGCCGTGCAGGACCAGGGCTGGGGGCAGCGCTCCGCGTGCTGAGAGCTCTAGGCTGCGGCCGCGAGACAGAGCGTTGCGTCACGTTGCCTCTTCATGACAAGAGAGACGATGACAGAAACCCTGCTCATGGACTGTGCAGGTGACGCCCACGGTCCCGGGTCTAGTGCAGCCTGATTTGGATTTGCTAATTGGCCAGCCTGTGTACATGCAACTGTGCCGGCCCTGCGCTGAGCAATACGCCCCTCTCATGTTACCCAATGTTTATCTAAACGCTTGATGGCTTGAACGAGACAAGACAACAGGTTGCTTGAACAAAGTTTGAGGTTTGAGTGTTAAGTTGGCGCGCAGGGTGCGTTCTGATGTGCCGTCACATTTTGTGAGTACGTGTGTCCATGGAAAGGTATGTTCTAGCCTCTACCTCCCTTTCGTCGCCCCCCGCGTGACTGCCCTGCTGACATGGAAACGCCGATACCTAAACGCCTCAGTGACTTATCCGCCTACCTGTCAACTTTTCAACTCGTCTATCTGTCTATATGTCCTTCCACTTCTATCCGCCCCCCCCCAAGCGGGTCTGCTTACCTACCTACCTCCCTCCCTGTCTGTCTTTCTGCCTTGTCTCTGTGTCCGTCCCACTGCATACCAGCCTCCTGTGCCTCAGCTTACCTCGCAGCGGCGCTGGCTAGCTGAAGCACCGACGGACAGCCCCTAATAGCTTTACATGCAGAACCATGTCAGCCGCCGCAGATTACAATTACTGATACAGCCGCTGCTGGCTTATCTCGACCACCCCCCGCCCCTTCCACACCAACCCATCTCCTCCTCCTCCTTCGCCTCCCCCCTTCCCTTTCTCCTCCCCTGCCATTTTGCCTCTTCCCCAGCCCCCTGCACTTCCATCCATTCTCTCCACATGTCCACTCCTCTATCCTATTTGCCGCCTTTCCTCTTTTTACCTTCTGAGCGGCAAAGGAACACTGTGATAAGATAAAGTGCATGTGTGTGTGTGTGTGTGTGTGTGTGTGTGTGTGTGTGTGTGTGTGTGTGTGTGTGTGTGTGTGTGTGTGTGTGTGTGTGTGTTCAATGGATGAGGAATACATGGACGCATGGGGGTATGTGTGTACAAATGCATTGGCTGTGCGTTTTTCATCTTAGGTAAGAATGAGTGAGTAATTGAGTGAGTGAGACCATTGTTCAATTGTGAGAAAGGCCAGGATGGTAAAAAGGTGCCCCCACCCCTAGTAAACATCTCTTCGTGTGTGTGTGTGTGTGTGTGTGTGTGTGTGTGTGTGTGTGTGTGTGTGTGTAGCAATCACATATATAGGAGCCAGTGGAATAAAACAGAGCTGCATTCCTTTGCAAAAAGCGGCGACTATGAAGTACAGTCGGTTTGACTGCAACCGACAAATGTACTCAATGTCGGTTGTTTTGGGTGAAAGTGTCCGCTAACACTAAATGTCAACGTATTCACACCACAACAGTGGAGGTTCCCAAAACGCTGTTTGAAGCATTCCTGAAAGAGCTGAGAGGACAAAATGGCACGTTCCTACAGCAGCCAAAGACAAAACACTTGCTATGTGCAGTCAGCTTGACGAAGAAAAGGGGAAAAAAAAAAAAAAAAAAAAAAAAAAACTTAAATCCATTTCAATTTGAGAGAAAAAAAGAAAAAAAAAAAAAAGAAAAACAAAGCTTATCTAAATTGCATAGACGGGATGTGTCACCATATGGCTGACTCAATAAGCACACCAAAGAGTACATGATCAAACTAGAAGCAATTTTCCCACTCATATGTAGCACTATAATGAAGCATGTCCCCATCTGCCTCAAATTCGCTTCTGTAGTGTGCGTACGTGAGTGTGTGTGTGTGTGTGTGTGTGTGTGTTCATGTGTGTGTGTGTGTTGTGTGACTTTGCGTACCCAAGGAATCCCAGCTGTTTCCCCTCCCACCCGTAACAGGAGCCTGAATGAGTTTCTCGAGTGTGTGTGCGCCGGCGAGAGACAATGTTGTTGTTCCATCAACAGACAATCTCCGGCTGATGAGACGAGTGTGGGTCTTAAATGGGGAGAGGCAGGTTCTCCAATCAAAGCCGAACATCCGTCTCGTCCCTGTGCAGCGCCTTTGACGGACATATGATAGATCTCAACACTATCTTCAGAAGTGGTGCCGTGTACCAAAATCCGTCCAGGGGAAAACAATATTGCGAATTTGACCGTGGCCTGGTGGCGCGTGCTTAAACTGCGGGGCGGTTGTACTTGTAGCGTGGGCGGAGGAACGCGGCGCTCCGGGATCAGGTGGGTATTCTTTGTCAGTGCCATCAAACATCTGCATTTCAACGGTAATAGCACCGATGGATGAAAGCACTGGGGGGGGGAACATTTAGCCCGTGGGAACATCTCTCAAAGCAGCGCCAAGTTTGCTTTATTGTGTCACAGTTGTTCTATGAACTTTACCGGGAGTGAGAAATGCCTTATGAAATGCCTTGACTTAGCCATGTCTAGTTAAAGAGCTCAGTCTGCTGCCCCCCGAAAACCTTCCTTGAAATTTTTTTAAAAGCCTTGTTGGAATTTTGGCCGCTCTGCTCGAGGTCTGAAGGACTAGATGGGAAATAGGAAAAGATAGCACATCCCTCGAAGAAATATACAACACTGATGGATTACCGCTGCACATTTTCCGTGGAAGCTTTTTTATTCTCGCTTGAATTATTCTCGTCAGCTGCCCTGGAGCATGAATTTCATTTTTTTTTTTCCCTTAATGTTTCTCTATTTATTCAATATTTGTATTGGACATGAGGCACTTTGTGACAGTGTTTCAGTAAGTGCCCTGTAAATAAAAGGTTGTCATTTTCTACCCAAGCACGTCTTTGGACGTGATTGGACAACCTATAGATGGAGGTGCACGCTCTACTCCCTCAGAGAGAGGTTCATTTGAGCAAAGGGGGGGGGGGTTATGACAACCTCTTTGTTGCAAGAAAGGTTTTAATGTGTCCTTGGTTGTTTAAAGCATTCCTCTGTGTCATAACAACAATAACAACAACAACAGCAACGAAAGGGTAAGCTAAATTGTAAACCTGCTCCAAATTTAGACCTGCATCCAAAGCCATCCAAGACCCGGTCCCTACAGAATTTTTAGTGAGAGGTTCCTTTGCGTATTCTTGAAAAGCAGGCTGCATCGGTTCCCAATTAGTTGATTGGCATATATGCAGTAAAACCCAAGGTAGGGAAATAGAATTACACCGTTTCCCACTGAAGAATGGGATAAAATAGGATATGTAACACAGCTACCTCCTTTGGAGCTCTCCAATGGGCCCTTCAGAGGCCCCCGTGTCCAAATCAGTTTTTGTTTGATGGTGCCACAAATCTGCATGTCAATCTCTACCAAAATTGAACTATAGGCAAAGGTATGGCAGCAAATTCTAACTATCTGAAGCAAATCCAGTGATGGCAACTACTGCATTGAAAGGACTTTAATGAGGTGGGAAATATTTCTATCATTAATGTTGATGTGACCTGGGCCTTGCCCAAAACTGGTCCTTGTCCCATGTGGGGGAAATAAATGGATGGATGGTCCTCGCCTAGTGAGAGGTAATGAAGCTCATTCAAATCCTTTGTCAACACTATGCTATGAGTTCTGAACTATTGTTTAAATCGTTCGGCTGTTATATAGTTCAATTGTGCTTCCCTCACCTTTATCAGTCAAACCGACTTGATGCAAAAATCTTAGAATAGAAATAAGTGGCCAATATGGGAGAGTGATGTGAAGCAATCAGACAAGTCGAGAAGCACAACAAGTAATGGAGCGCAACAAAGACTGGAGATCGTGATCAAAAGGTCAGTTAAAAAAATATATAAGAGGTGGGGAGAAATGGGAGAGGAGCAAAGGGAGCACAAAAAAAGATGGAAACAGATGAACAGATTCAGAAAAAGAGCAGAAAAATATGGAATAGATTTCGAATTTGGCAAGACGACCAAAATTTGGGACTTACGAAAAAAAAAAAAAAACTCACATGAAAGGTCAGGGAATTATAAATTATACTGTGAAATGAATTGCGATCAGGCAGATTAGATTAGTATGACAAGAACTGTCGACTTACAAGTCTTATTTTTTCAGTGAGAGAAAAATGAGACGCCTTAAATCAGACTGTATTTTGTACAGCGTTAGAGTGAAATTTGCCACTGGCATATGGAAAGCTTATGTTGCCATCTAGTGACTTTGGAAGGTAGCGTTCCACAAGCACATGTTAAAGGTTATGCAGCAGTTCTCTGCAGATGCTTCAAGCCTTCTAGGCGCTCGAAAATTGAAAGGATTTATTTATTTATTTTTTTAATAATTAAAAAAAGTTATAATTCTCACATTTTCAAAAATACCTAAACTGCACTGAATGAATGCCATTGCTTGTAAAGCCTGCGCCTAAGTTTAACACTGAAAACAACACAACTTTTACACCTTTGTAACTTTTAATAGAAGACCAATGAGTGCAACTGCTCAATATTGGAATATCCACAACAATTCAAAAATGTACCCTACTAAGTCAAGTTTGAATGTAGGGTTGGGCCATATGCCAAAATGTTCCTACCGTCAGCCCAAAAAACGGCGATTGCCAATATTCGCGTGTTTTGCCAACCATCCTCACGGATCGGGCTCGGATGACTCTCCTGCTCCTTGTCGCCTCTGTCTGCAAATACAATTTCCAATGCTGGTGTAGAAAGTCTCCAATCTCCATCTCCATTTGGCCTCAGACAGCTCTTGCCACCATCATGCAGAAAAAAAATGGCTGAACTTATGCTGGTCTAAAGCGCCAACACAATCCAAAAGCCGCACATGGCTTGAAGCTGATTGGATCCGTCCAAGAACCTCTCCTCTGATTGGTGGACCCTGGCGGACATGAATCAAGCTTTTGACTGGCTGAGTGTGACATCGCTCATTGTGACATCGAAGCCACGCGGTTTGCCAAAAGTGAGGACTATCAAATAAAATAAACAGCGTGATAGGTGATTTCATCAGGAAGTAAATGACACAGAGAAGCAACGCATATCATTGTCAGCGGCGACACACTTGGTTTTAAAGACGGGTTCATTATTTGCAGGGTTTAATTCTCGAGGAGACGGACCATTAAATTAGCAATATAAAAAGGACAAAATCACGCAAAAAAAAAAATCACCCCCCCCCCCTCAAAAAAAAACAAAAAAAACAATCGTCCAAGCCTTGTTGAGTGTTGACGACACTGCATCTACACACACTTATCCCTTGTTGGATGTAACCATTTTGTGGTTGTGAGCAAAACTCGAGCCCACCCACGAGCTTCAAAACACCCGTCACCTAAGATCATTGAACTGTCCTTTAGTGCTTCTTGAGGAGGGGAGGCCGTGTATACTCTCCGTCAATATAACAAACTGGCATATGAACTTAGCAAAGTCTAGAGGAGATTTTCGCCCTCGACCGGCAAGACGGTGCTTGATGTAATTACAACTTGAGTTTGCTAACCCCCATTTAGCAGAGTCACGCGGCCATCCTTGTCCTGTAACTGCTGACTCACGACTGTGATTCGGCCGGTCTCAATGGGGTCGCACGGAGAGTGAGGGGAAGCGTGGATCATGGATGCCATATTGTATGAGCTGCAAAGCTCCATCACAGGGGGAGCTAAAGGACGGCTTAATGAAATGGGTTTTTCTAATTGTTCTGAGTGAAGAGAGAAGGGGCGAGGGAGAAAAAAAAAAAAAAAAAAAAGATACCCACCGTATGCTAATGTGACTTATCACCCTTTTTTCTATTCTTTTTTTTTTTTAATTCAGGCTGCAACGGGCGCCAAAAGGCCATTAACACATTATTAAAAAGACAAAATCCTCTTTAGCCCTTTTAGCTCAACTCACATCCTTTCTTCCCATTCTTCCATTCCCTCTCTCTCATCCTGAAATTAATCTGCGGAAGATTTCCCATTTACAATGACGAGCCACAGGGCGCAGAGCGACGGCGGTCGAGCGGGGCTCAAAGAAGGGGGGAGAGCGATGGAGGAGAGATGTGGGAATTTGGGCCAAGGGGCTGGGAGAGGAGGGAGGGTGTCGGGTCATTCAGCTGGAAGGAGACCAAGGGCAGGAGCCTCCACTTGCGGCTGCCTGCGCGAACACCTTGTGTCGATTACGCACATTTTGGTATTTTTTTGTATTTTTAGAGCTTATTGTGCGTAATCACCGGGTGTCATGACATTTCACTGCATATATGTATGACCGTATGTAAATGTATGTGACAAATAATCTCTTGAACTTGAACTTGAAATGAGCGAGGGAGCAAAAGAGTAAATAGGCCTGTTCGATTCTGTAAAAATTTCGTCTTCCTCTTCCTCTCCCGCCGTTCCATGCCTTCCCCTGCGAGTCTTCGGTGAAAGCACGTGGACCGGTGTCCCCTTCGTGTCCCTTTGTTCCGCCTCTCCTCAATGGGAAATAAAGAGGCACCTGCCCCCGCGTTTTGCTCCTCTGATCTTCCCACCTGCTTGCTCCTCCACCCTTCTCCTTCATCTTCCACTCTTCTCCCCCTCCCCTCTCCAGGCTGAGTGGTCGAGTGGCTCACTCTCTCGGCGCCGTGCGTCTCATCCCCGGTTCGCTCCTTTTTCATTTTTAACCCAGAAACGTTGAGTCAGCAGTTTTACCTCGTGTCTATCCGTCTTCCATCCTTGTGCAGGGTCAAATTTACAATGGCAGTCCAGCCAAATGCAGCTAGCTTTCAGCTCTGGCCACGCACGTAGATTTGTCTACGTCAAGTTGCTTTGGCGGTTTGAAGTCCACCATCCATTTATCTTTCTTTAAATCCATCCAAGACAAGGGGACTAAAATGACGATCCAAAAAACGACTCAGAGGTAATTTGTTGAAACGGGTGCTTGCGTCCCAAGTATGGAAAATAAACAGAGATGGATGGATAAACTTTACCAGACTTTGACTTTTCCTTGAGTATCTCCAATATCTTAGCAGCAGGGTCTGTACCGCACCTGGTCACCTGTTGGTGGCGGTCGGTTTGTGAACAAGTGTTTCTCTCAGCTTCTCCCCATCTCTGTACTATTACACAGCAAAGACACACTTTGATCTTCTGTCAAGGTGCTAATACGTCAATCTGAGGCTGAGCTACGTAACAAAATGTGTGCCAAAAAACACAGGACAGCTTTTGTTCCAGCCCAGGGACTACAATGAGGAAGCCAAACAGCCTGACTCGCTTCTCTGCTGTAAGACAGAGCAATTCCTTCACCAATCGCTCAATTAGAGCTAGGTTTGTGGCCGTCTCGCAGCAATTATGCCCGCGTTGATCTTTGTGACTTGCCCCTTGTCGGGGTTGCCAAACATGGAAAAGAGGACGATCATTATGGAAATCTGTACATATCGTACGTGAGCCCGCACATCCCCTGCATGCACATCTGTGCACGCATGCTCGCGGAGCGTGATTATCCTTGGCGTGTGGGGCGCACATTACTGTGCGCTTCGCTGATTACGACGTGGCCTCGCCACCCTCGGCCGTTGAATCGGCCATTCTGCCCGCACCCCAACTGCTGCGGCTTCCCATTAGCGGTGGAAAGCGTGCTGGAGTGGTGATAAGGGGGGATGGTTGTTGGACGCTACAGCATGTCTCAACACGGAGATTGTGCCCCCCCCGCCGCCCCCGCCGCCCCCCACCCCGCATTATTAACCACTGGGAGAAAAAACTCTCCGGGTGCAATTTATGGCGCTGCACCACGGCGATAATGCCGTCTCCAAGGCAGGGAGGGGAGAGGGAGAGAGAGAGAGAGAGAGAGAGAGAGAGAGAGAGAGGCTGACTGATTGGGATGAGAAGAAAAAATATCGGGGGAAGAGGTCAAGGATAAGAAGAGAGTGAGCAGGAAAAGAGAGCACAAAAGAGGGAGAGAGAGCAGAATAGGAGAGAGAGAGTGAAGGAGAAAGAGCAAGGGGGGGGGGGGACAACAAGCAGCCGAGTGACACATGAAGAGGTGGGGCGGGGGGGCAACATTAATGCCCGGGAAATTACAATCGCAATTCACGGCGCCAGCCAACACGATTCCCCCCGAGAGAACCTGACCGAGGCCAATTCATTACTTGCCCAGACCAAAAAAAACAAAACTAATTTATTAATAAATAAATCTACAATGAATCCGCTTTTACGCAGCTTTATCCCCGAACTAAACACGTGTAAAAACCTAAATTCTACCATCGGGAGCTTTGGGGCGAAGAACGTGCGAGTCATTTCTCAAACGCAGACATAGCTGGAAAGTCAAGAAAGGTAATGCTCTGGAAAAGGAAGAGCTATGTCTGCTGTGCTGCTCTCAACCGGTAGAAGAGAAGAAAAGAAAAGAAAAGAAAAGAAAAGAAAAGAATAACCCTCATGTAGACATAGAGCACGACCACAGCCACGGTACAAACAACATAAAGCACTGACAACAGAAAGCACTGTGCTGAGGCCGACCGTACCAGCTCCTGGGCCTTGTCGACCTCCTGGAGCGAGTAGAGCCGTTCCCTGTTCAGAGCTTTGGTCATCTCCTCCCTGTTTGCCTCCCTCTCCCTCCGTGCCACCTTGGCCAGCTCCTCCTGCAGTATCGTCTGCTGCCGTTCAAACCTGAGAGAGAGACGCGCGCACACGCACACACACGCACACACGCACACACGCCACAAGGGGTCAGCACACACCAGGCAAAACAAACAGCATGGTTTGACACTTCCATACCTCATAGTAAGGTCTGCAACAAAGATAAATTTGAGTAAAAGCCGGAAAACTGGATTCCTGAATCTAGTTAAAGCCCATTAGCGGCCTCTATGCTTGTTTTTCTGAGCCAAAGTCTTCCTGGGTTTCGATCCAAGACACGCTAGGGCCAAGCTCTAGGTACCCTGTGGTATGTCGAACCCCCGGAAGGAATCCTGCGACCCATCACCCCAATGACCAAAATCAGAGATGGTTAAGATTGCTGAGTGTTTTTTTGTTTTTTTTTCCATTTTAGAGTCCTCTGGTGATACACTGAACCTTGACTTATTCCAGGGTCCACCCCCCCAAAAAAAAGAGAAAATATTCATCATTATCATCATCATCATCATCATCATGACAGACAACCCACCTCTTCTGTTCATCTTTGGCTGAATCGGACGATTTAGCCATATTTGTTTTGGTGCTCGGCTCAGCCCACGCACGGTGCTGTGGCGTCTGTTGCGGCTGGGGGCTGCGCCGGGGGCTGGGGCTGGGGCTGGGGGTTGTGGAGGAGCCTGGGACCAAGACAGAGGGTGCATCCCAGTTAAGAGATAAATGGTATTCACAAATCCATAACTTAACTTATTAAATACAACACTCTATTATATGATATAGGTACATTATACTATAATTATTATAGTATAGTATATTCTATTAAATCATAGTTTATATGACTATATTATATTGTACTCTGGGCATTATAATACCACCTTTGATTATAAAGCTGGACTACACTTTACTATATACTTAACTACAATCCTAAAATTCCTTACTGGGGTTTGCACTTTCTAGAATGCTGCGTTAACTGTGCTGATGAGATTGTTATTCATTTGCTTTGTATCCCTTTCTTGATGCTTCTTGCACTGTTTGTGCTTCTGTAACACATGGCTTTTCCCCAATGAAATATTATCTTGTCTTATAAATTCCTTTCAAATTGTTTGTGTGAAGCCATTTGTGCATAACAAAATTAAGGAAAGAAGTTGTTTTTTTTCCTCTCCATTTGATTTTTTGCATAACTCTTGCATCACATAAATCAGATTGAGGGAATGTGAGAATGTGTCGTCCCTTGTCTGATAAAACTAAAAACAAATACCGTATTTTCCGGACTATAAGCCGCTACTTTTTTCCTAGGTTTTGAACCATGCGGCTTATACAAAGGTGCGGCTATTCTGTGGATTTTTCTTCCACCGCTAGGAGCGCTCTAACCGGAATTAGAATCAAAAATAAGATAGACGAAAAATCAATGCAAAGAAGAATACGCTACTTTTTCTTTAACAGACAGAACGCGGACGATAAATTTCCAACTGGTAATTATTTTCAAATCCTCGCCCCTTCATCATGGAACCCACACGAAGAAGTTCGTATGATGCAAGTTTAAAGTTGAGGCCATCGACATCAGTTTGAATCGGGCATTTAAAGCTGCACTCCGGGTTGAGTGGGAGGCTTGGATGACAAGTGGTGAGAAGTCATTTACAAAAACTGGCCGCATGCGAAAAGCATCTTTTTCTGATGTCTGTCAGTGGACCCTAACAGCGTGGAGTGCTGTGAAAAAATCCACCATCACCAACGGGTTCCGAAAGGCTGGACTGCTACGCGAAGAGAGCGGCGCACCTTCAGAGTCAACTTCACCGGAGGATGACAGTGACACGGAGAGCGAGACTGATGGAGACAGATGTGACGAAGCGCTTCTGAGGCTGTTCAACTCCGACACGAAGAAGAGGACTTCATGGGTTTCAGCGAAGATGATTAAAGTGACTTGTGGTTTCAAACACAGGAGAAATGAAGGTAAATAAATGCCGGTTTTTTTCTCTTGGTTCTGTTCTGTTTTAATCAGCAAAGTTGCTGCCGTGTTAAAAGGCACTGTTCGGAAAGAATCTGTTCAGGTACATACATGTACATTTACAGTTCAAAATCGTTCTGTACATGCAGTAAATATCTAATTTTTCAACATAGATATCTGCGGCTTATAGCCCGGTGCGGCTTGTATATCTCTTTTTTTTTTAAATAGAGCGGATGCGGCTTATATACAGGTGCGCTCTATAGTCCGGAAAATACGGTACTTATTATTATTATATAGAGGCTAAAAAAGATGTTGTGAATGCCTCACCTGGATCTTTTTTAGGGTTGACCGAGCTCGGTGGAGCTGTCCTGCTGGGTGGAATGTTCGCCACTCCTCTCATCCTCTGTAGAACATCCTCCGACAGCTAGAGAGAGCAGACCGTGACCCAATGGCTACGCAATGGATTATGCATTTCACAGCATAACTCACCTCAGTCATTGAAAACATGGAGGGCAGCCACAGGATTAAAATCAAGATTGTGCATGAACTGGTGCAAACCCAACGTCATGCGTCTTGTGACTAATTGCATCCAGTGGAACGGGGCTTCGCGTCCTCGCAAATACAGGCAAACAACCAAAAGTGCACCATAGCCCCCGGTTTTGGCATACAGTGAAAGCAGAGACAAACGTTTTGACTTCTTTCAGACTGTGTATGTGTGTACGGAGGAAAGTTGAAGCAGCACAAAGCCACAGCGGGGGCTGACTCACTGTTTCTGTGACTCACAACGTTTGAATGTTCTGAGGATTCGGCCTCGATTTGGAGAACCTTCCCCCGCCGAGAGCCCTCGCAATTACTGTCTTCAATCGCAATCATCGGAGCAGATCGTCTGCGATGTTTTTGCAAAATCATCGACATTCCGCATTCGGATGTTTCCGTCAAAATCTCTGGGGGGGAATTTTAAGCCCATGTTTAGAATGTTGAGCTGAGGAACATTGACCGACGATTTTGTGATTGCAAATGTTCAATGTCAAAGATAGCTTTTCTGCATGACATCTTCTCACTAATTGATTCAAAATAATAATAATAATAATAATAATAATAATACTAAAAATTATTATTATTATTATTATTATTATTATTATTATTATTATTATCTTTACTTGTGTAGCACAATTTATACTCAACTCAAACTCAAAGTGCTACACGGAGAGATTTTTTTTTAAATACGATGAAAATTCAATACAAATAAGTGTGGTAAAATCATCACCTCATTCTTGACCATGACAGTTTCATCTGACTGATCTGAACCGTCTTCCAAAACAGTGATTTCCAACCTTCGTCATGTCAAGGGCCCTCAATTTGAAATCGTATTTGGTTATATTTGAGAAGATTTTCTCTGTTTTCGTTGGATTACAATTTAGTCCAAACGTCCACACCTATATACCACAGTTACAGGGAGATAACAGTGTAACTAATGTCAAAACAGCAGTCATTGTACATTCTCTAACGGCGCCATCGTCTTATAAACGAAGGAAGTTACACTTTTTGAATTGTCGTTTTGGTGGAGGCTCTTGAAGGGCCGCTGGAGGTCCCCATACCACATATTGAAAACCACTGTCCTAACCATAGTCGAGCACCACGACAGCTTTTTCCTGCAGCCAGGACTATATTCATAATGTCCGATTGTGTTTTGTATTTTGGCTTCGTATAGTAATTCAGCTTGAGCCGTGTTATCCCCCCGGAGCATTTCTCTGCTTACGCTTCCTAACTTTCGTAAACTTCCACACACGGTCCTTGCCACGGTCAGGGAACAGTGAATTGTAACAGTGAAGCTGTGATCTAAACAGTTGTTACTCCACATTCTCCAACGGTGCTAAATGGAATAACGGTGAAGTAGGGACTAGGAGAATAGGAAATAGGGACCCCCTTGACATCTCGAAAGACCCCTGGGGACCCGTCCCAACCCGAGACGCGGGTTGAGAACCACTGACCCGTTACCATGGCATGACAGACGGGGGACCGGGTCTGCACCTCCACACCGTGGAGTGTGTTTGATAACGTCCACTTCGGTGCTTGGATAGCTTAGTTAGCTTAGCACCCAGGCGTTATACTGCCAGGTAACCGGCTAAAGGGCTAGCTGCTAGCTAGAGCAGCGAGCATTACCTTGACTCCTCGGAGGATTCGGACTCGGTCCTCGTCGTCCACGCCGAAGGACACTTTCCTGGTGGTGCTCTCGCCGGAACCCATGTCCGTGGATCAGGCTGGAAACGTTCCGTGTGAAGGGTTCAAACGCTATTCGTCCCACGGCGGCTCCCCTACGGTGTGGAACTCTGACAGCTGGGGTGTTCCACGGTGGTTGCCAGGTTGGTTGAGGGCGATCCCCCGAATTCATCCATCAAGGAAATCAGCAAAAAACGATTTATGTTGACGCATTTTTTTCTGTTATTATTATTATTTTTTTAATTATTATTATTATTATTATTATTATTATTATTATTATTATTATCTATTTATTTATTTATGTATTTATTATTATTATTATTGTAGTTGTAGTTATAATTATTATTTCTTTATTTATTTATGCATTTGTTTGTTTGTTAATGTATTATTATTTTATAATTTAAATAATAATAACTTATTTATGTATTTATTATTGTTGTTGTAGTCGTTATAATTATTTTATGTATTATTATTATTATTATTATTATTGTCAATAATTATAATAATGTTAATAATAATATTAATAATAATGATAATTTATGTTTTTATTATTATTATTATTATTATTATTATTATTATTATTATTGTCGTTGCTA
Organism: Zeus faber; assembly: GCF_960531495.2. Taxonomy (NCBI): domain Eukaryota; kingdom Metazoa; phylum Chordata; class Actinopteri; order Zeiformes; family Zeidae; genus Zeus; species Zeus faber. Next base: position 6,769,643 of record NC_137194.1, on the reverse strand, counting down.
TAAATTATTATTATTATTACAATTTTATTCTCGTTGTTGTTGTAATTATTATTATTATTATTATTATTATTGTTAATAATTATAATAATGTTAATAATAATATTAATAATAATAATAATTTATATTTTTATTATTATTATTATTGTCGTTGCTATAAATTATTATTATTATTACAATTTTATTCTCGTTGTTGTTGTAATTATTATTATTATTATTATTATTATTATTATTATTATTATTATTATTATGGAGGATCGCGTCCATTGAAATGCATAGAGACATAGCTAAACTATACAAAATGTACAAAAATGGAAAGTAAAACAGTTGAGGTTTCACACAAGATGGTTGCAACATTTTCGGTGGCAGTTTTTAACTTTAAAAGACTTCCAAGGCACCTTTTAACTCGAAAATTCGCAGACCGACATTCACAGCCAACGTGGGTCATACCCGGAATCCAGAAATCTGACGTCAGCTTCAGGTTCCCTCGTGAATGGATGACCGACAATCAGAGCTGCAGCTATCGATTCATTTTCATTATCGATTCATCTGCCGATGATTTTCTTATTAATCAATTTGTTGTTTTATCCATAAAATGAAATGAAAAAATGTCAATCAGTGTGAGGCGACGTCCTCAAATGTCTTGTTTTGTCCACAGCCCAAAGACATTTAGTTTACTGTCATACAGGACTAAAGAAACCAGAAAATACCCTTACTCTTACGCTAACATACTCTTTGTCCTTCTTAAAAGATGACTCAAAATGATTAATCAGAGATCAAAATGGTTGGTGATTAATTGAATCGATTAATCAACTAATCGTTGCAGCTCTACCTACAGTGACTTCTACCAGTGCGACAAAGGGGCAGTTTTTCTGCCTGGACATGAAGTAATGGGTAAAATATAAGTAGTAGCATTAACAGTAGTAGTTTTACTGCAGTATGCTGTATGCTGGCTAGAGGTTCAGAGCGGGGGGCGGGTGCGGCTTCTTTTTCCATGGATGCAATGAACCAAATACAAGCGTCAGCGTGTGTTTGCAGGATAAACACGCAAGCTCACGTGTCCCGCAGAGGGTACGTCCAAGGTCGATCTCAAAAGGTGACCCACGTGGACGTTCTGTTGCGCGTGAACAAATCAAACGTCAGCGCACAACACCCAAATTCCAAATCTGACCTTTTAATATGGAGAGAAAATATCAAAGTTGACAATCAGACACACACACACACACACACACACACACACACACACACACACACACACACACACACACACACACACACACACACACACACACAAAACTTAAATATCCATAAACCCCATTCATCCAATGACTGAAATGACTAGTCCAGAAAACCTCTAGTAAGCCATTTTCAGCAGCATTCCAGTCAAACCATTCCCATTTGGCCAAGCTTGTGCAAACTTTTAATATTTCAAATATCACAAATATTACAAAGTACTCAAATAGTTGCTCAAATAGTTTCAGTCATTTTTCAGGGACCCCTTAAAACATTGTGCCCTTTGTTTGATTCAAATCAGTGAATTGCGAGATAACGATGTTGAAATTATGTTCATGATCATTTCAGCAGCATGTTTAAGGAAGTCGTTGTAGCCAAAGTAATCGGTGCGACAGGAGATGATGGAAAACAGGGAAATTGTGCTAAACAACCCATATTAATGAATCTTGAATCTTGAATCTTATTCTGTAACAGGTTTTAACATACTTGATGATTGGCGTTTGATTGATTTGCGTTTAAAGGAGATGATTGAGGCAACAGGGAAACAGTTGCTTCAGTTCATAGATTCCCCAAACTAAACTGCTTAGAAACATAGGTTCTTAATATCTAATGTTCATTTAAAACAAAACATCAAAAAAAAAAAAAATGAAGGTGCAGCAGTGTTTGCCTCCTCATTCCACCATCGCACGTATACACCTACACTAGTTACGGGGCGGTCAGATGGTCGCCGAGGCTGTGGATTCTCCCCAGTCCTATGGAAACACCTTCAGGAGTATGTAGTAGGTGCAACTACTAGTAGTACCTTGTAGGTACTACTAGTAGGCACTACTAGCACCTGCATGTACTAGGTAGGGATGTAGTACGGTATCGTAGCTGTGGTCACATCCCGCTCTGCAGGGTGATCCAGGACTCGGGCGTGGTGGAGTGGATGCTGAACGCCGGGTACACCTGCTCCCGGAAGGCGGCCCTGAAGGTGTGGAGGTGCTCGCGGCGGCCCTTGGTGCTGTGGAACGCCAGCGTCCCGCCCTCGTAGTCCAGCGCCACCTCGACCCGCAGCGGCTGCCGGACCACCTCGCCCAGCACCACGTTGCACGAGGCGTGGCACGCCGTCAGCTTGCGGTTCTTCCACTGCAGTCGCCACGAGACGGCGTTGTGTCCCAGGCGGCTGTGGTCGCCCTGGCGGAGGAGGCTCTTGTAGCACAGGCCCAGCGACCACATGCTCTGCCAGCCGACCTCCACCACCCATACGTGCTGGCCGCCGGAGAAGCCCTGGGCGCACATCACCTGGGGCACGCTGGCAAAGCGCTCCGGGCTCTCGCCGTAGGCCTGCTTGCCGGGGCTGTACTTGACGGTGCGCAGGTCGTTGGAGAGCATCAGGTGGGGGTTGCTGGTGGAGGGGTTGAAGGTGAGCTCCAGCGGGTTGAGGAGCACGTGGAGGAACTCCAGGAAGCGGGTCATTTCGGCGTGGAATTCCTGGGTGCGGAGACCCGCCTGCAGCCGTTTGGTGTTGAGCGGGACCTTGGAGGGCAGCTTGGAATGGACGGTGCCCGTGAGCGCCTCCCTCGTGTGGGGTTCGATCAGCAGGAACCTGGAAGAGAGGAAGAAGAAGACGCTTCCTGATCTGAGCTTCACTCTTCTTCTGTCAGTACTCCCCGGCTTCTCCTTTCTTTGCTGAAGCTCGCGGCATCATGTTTGGTTGGTATGAAACTGGCCCTGCACATAGTCTCATAACAGCTGGGTGCATAACGCCTTATAACGGCACATTTTCAGGGGCTCTTAATCTTTCTGGCGCTATAACCGCATTTTCGGGGTGTGTTAGGGACCGTCTACAAAGTTACACAACACAGTTTTCAAAGTGCAGTAACTCTTTGACTGCAATACTTTTTAACCTAAAATGGGATTACATACTGTTAGATATGATGTTAAACAGGAATGTAGATTTGTTTTATATACAAGGGGTTCCCAAACCGATGTATGCGGCCCCCTAAGGGTCCCCCTAGGAATTACAGGGGGTCCACTGCAAACATTTTATTGTTTTGTTTTTGTTTTTGTGTTTTTCATGTCTTACTATAGAATTTTCATATAAATGTGCTTGTTCGTCTTAGCAACTGGCTCAGAGCAAATTATTAGGAGAATGATGGTGGTTTGATTATGGGGAATAATGCCATTAACTACATTTTGTTGCAGATTATTTTGTGTTTCTGTTCTCAACAATCAAATCATAATATTGCTGTAACTCAATGCTCTGCTTTTTTAACTACAAAAATCTTTCTTTTGGGACAAATTTGAGTGGATGCAAAATTTGTGATTAATTACACAAATATCAGGCAATTTATGGCGATTCATACATTTTAATCATTTGACAGCCCAAGCATTTATGGAAGAAACTCACCTGTGCACGAAGAGACATTTGTCCGTTTCAGCAAGTGCCTGCATTGCGCTCATCTGGACCTCCGACAAATGGTGTTGCTGTTCCTCCAGCGTGGCCAGGCCAAGCTGCCAGCTATTTCTGCGCTGCCCTCGCTCGTCCTCCAAAAGTACGCTCAGACGCTCCTGGTATCTGCACACAACACATTATCGTCTATATATCTATTGCTGTATATTTGAATTATAGTGCACAAAATAGCTAAAGACTTAATTTGCACCAGAGCAAATGTGCATATGAGTACATACTGTAGCATAAGGTTCTACCTTCGGTTGACGTATGTAATAATAGCCATATTCAAACTGAATCACATTATTATTACATTTATAGAAGACATTACAATCGGTACAAGTCAAATAGTCAAAATACATCATTGCATTTTTGTGTTTACACAGTGTACACACAGTATTTGTATTTTATTTCCAATACGTTAATGTACACAAACACAATTTCCTATTTTTGATTGTGTGAATTGTTGATACAGAGGTTTAATGTGTGTTGTTAATTCTTTAGGTTTATTGTAAATGGCAATTAATATATTGCCCATTGCTTTGACCAGTGCTCCTGTTTAATGCAATTTCTGCGATGAATAAAGTATCTATCAATCCATGCATCTATCTATCTATCTTTCTATCTATCTATCTATCTATCTATCTATCTATCTATCTATCTATCTATCTATCTATCTATCTATCTATCTATCTATCTATCTATCTATCTATCTATCTATCTATCTAGCCAGCATTTATATTTTCAGTGGATCTAAAAGCCTAACAACATGAGAGGTGAATAGGGCATATTGAAATATATGCATCTATGCTCAGGGAAAATTTGAATTAATACCTGTGAACCAAGGCGGCCATGCTGTCCATCAGCGTCACGGCCCTGTTGACCACCTTGTCTCCCACGTCTTCCAAAGCCCCCTGCTCCTCCGTCGCCTTCTGCAGGAGGTTCTCCGTCATCTGCAGCCTGCACGACACCACCTGCATACACACAGGATCGCTCTAGGAACCTCTCTTGCTGGAGGGAGTGTGTGTGTGTGTGTGTGTGTGTGTGTGTGTGTGTGTGTGTGTGTGTGTGTGTGTGTGTGTGTGTGTGTGTGTGTGTGTGTGTGTGTGTGTGCCCGTGCGTGCGTGCGTGCATGTGTGTCTGTGCAAGTGCATGTGGAAGGACATGCAAAGGTAGGAAAGAATTGTGCCTCAGACCTGAATTGACCGTCACTTGTTGTACCATCACGAGGCTCATGTGACTCGGAGAAGCTCCAGTTTCATGTTTCGGTCGTTAAAGTCAGACCAAATGTAAACAAGATAGTAAGCGTGCGAAAGCAGCTTGGCAACTGCGTGAAATCAAATCAGTCATTTGGGTAGGAGAGAAATCTTTTGACATGTTTTCTATACTTCAGGATCATTTGGGGATCAGCCAAATGTCTATAAATGTCATAATTGGGAATGGAAATAATCACTGCCCGGGGCTTAGAAACTGCAAATGAATGTATTTTTTTCCCCCCTGTACTGTATTCCACCATATTCAATTGTGTGAGACTTGGAATGTCGCCAGCCCCTCAGGTCACACAACACAACTGCTGCATTTAACTGCGTTTCCCATAAAAATGGCCAAAAGTCATGGCCATGTGCTGGTGTCTTTAACGATCAGCAACGACTGTCGCACATTGTATTTCCCTTTAACGTTTGTTTTTGGTCGATCCAAAGACTAACAGCAAACAAACAATGACTATTTCACCAAAAATACACTATCGTGATTTAACGTTCATTTATCTAGTACTCTGTTCATTTCATTCAGTACTGATTCCTATTTATGGTGTTTTTTTCTATATATTTTACATTGTTTATAGTGCTCACCCTGATATGCTGTTTTTTGTGTTATTTTTCTGCTGTCACTTTTTGCTGCTGTAACAATGTCAATTGTGTGATTGTGGGACGAATAAAGGTTTATCTTATCTTATCTTATCTTATCTTATCTAATCTTGTCTTATCTTGTCTTATCTTATCTTATCTGTGATGACCAGGGCTGGAGTGAGAGGTGGTGCGGTTCTACTCATGCTTACATCCTCCACTGTGGCTCCAAATGATTTTCATCTATGTGCAAATCGGTTGTCAATATCAGGTATGAAAACAGATCCTCCCCCAACCCCCCCAACTTTCCTAAACCGGGTTTGGACAAATTAAAGACCAGTTAATTCTTTCTTTCTCATTTGTTTTTCGGATGACTGATTTCTATGCATTGAGTTTAATGCATTGAAATTCATTGAAATACTGTTTAATGCTGCAATACTGTAGCTTGTACTTATTGCAGACTATCTACCCCCTTCCCATGTTTCGCCAGTCAGCATAGTGCTACTCCATCTTAACTTTGTGTAGATAGTTGTGCACACACGTGTTATTTCTCATCTCCATTTCATTTGTGTCTCTTTGTTGACCACAACGTTTTTGCTGCTGTTACAGGGATTAATAAAGAATTATCTTATCTTATAAACATTGAATAAAGGCCGAGATGTGATGCAGATACGACGTTTGGGAATGCGGAGGTAAAACACAAATGGGCGGCTGCTTGAAAACTAACTTTTTTTTTCCGTGGCATGTTAAGGGAACGAAACATTTCACACCAGTGGTAGAGATTTAAAAACAAGTTTCCGTTCCTCAACTCGGTGCAGAAGCCCCGGTACAAATGGCCAAGTGAAGTTGACGTGAATCACTCTACCTTGCTGCGGCTCTCCATCTCTCGTCTCATCTCCTTCTCAGCCTCTTCGAAGGTGAGCACCTTGTGGTTCTGGTGCGAGCCCTCGATGAAGCACGTGCTGCACAGCAACGTCATGTCGCTGGAGCAGAAGTACTCCAGCGGGCGCTGGTGGCTGACGCAGGCTCTCGTGGCCGCCTCGTTCTGGGGCTCCACCAAGGCGTGGAGCCTGAAGGACTCCTTCTCCTGGTGCCTCTTCAGGTGCCTGTCGCACAAAGACACCTCGCACCTCAGGCACGTCTTGACGGCCGGCCTGCAGCCCTCGATGCAGTGGTCGCAGAAGACCACCAGACTCTGCCCCTTCTCGGGGTCGCAGTCCACCGAGGTGGTGGCCGCTCTGTAGCCCTGCACGATGTTGAAGAGCTTGAGGTTTTTCTGCAGTGACTTGACCCCCTCGAACACATCGCGGCACTCCGGGCACCGCGGCGGGTTGGTCCTGTCACTTCCGCCTGCGGTGTCAATGGCCTGGCTGATGCAGGGGAGGCAGTAGTTGTGGCCACAAGGCAGAGCCACCGGGTCCGAGAAGAGCTGCAGGCAGATGGGACAGCTCAGCTCATAGCCCAGCAGCTCCTCCGGCTTGGACAAAGACATGGGGAGAAGAGAGATCGGTCGATAGCGACTTCAAGAGTGGCTTTCACCTGCTGTCCTGCTGCTTCTTGTTCTTCCTTCCCCCAATGGCCTGCTTCTCACAACGGATAACTCCTTTTAGCCCTCTATCCTGCGGGAAAGAAAGTGTTGCAGTGGGGAAGCAAAACGTGAGTCTGCAGTGCTGCTGGAAGAACACCGCGATGACATAGAGTATACTGTAAATAAGGAAGTCAACATCCTTAACCATTGCCAGTACGCCACCTGGAGAGGTGTCTATAACTGCATTCCCGATTCAAGAAAATATGCTGAGTGCCAGTACCAAGAGTCCTCGTCATAGGGGTTGGTGTTTACGGTAAAAATATCCAGTACCTGGTGTAATGCAGAACTGCTCCCAATCCAATAATCATGATACAAACAGAGGTCTCAGCTAAGAGCCACAGAACAAAATGCTCCTCTGAGAAGTTAGGAGACTTTTCGATGGTTGAAAATTATTTGCAGCAAGACCCATTATGTGTAAGTGTATGTGTGTGTGTGTGTGTGTGTGTGTGTACGTGCGTGCCTGGGTGCGCGTGTGTGCGCGTGTCCTGCTGACTGTAAACAGCACTGGGGGAAATGTCTTTCAGCTCGACCTCCTGGAAAACAAGACTTTTAAAAGACCTAAAACCTGTCTGTTTGAACAACTAATTCCGCTTGGTGAACGAAATAGACGTTACAACCAACACACACGCGCTTCGGTGGCCGTTGAAACTTGTCCTCTGCTTTTAAGCCATCCTGGCTCGTCCTTCCTCCGGGGGGCAGCCAGGAGCAGTGGGCAGCTTACAGCGATACGTCCATCGCTGTTTTTTGCTGGGTTTCCTGATGTGAGCACGGGGAGAACATGCAAACTCCACCCGGAAAAGCCCCTCATCCTCACTGAGCACGGCGCCAGTGGCGCCCCGGGCGGGAATCGAACCCAGGACCTTCCCACTTTGGGGCAGCGCCGCCAGCCCTGTGCACGCTGTGTGTGCGTGAGCCGGTGTGAACTACCGCTTTGCAACCGAGCCGCAGTCAGTCCCAGGCACGACGACGCGCTCGCAGGCCACGGGGACGGCTCCGGCAGGGTAGAAATTTGACGGAGGGTTAAGGAAGGCAGTCATGCATCGCTGGAGTTGGAAGTGAGTGAATTAGAGAGAAGAAGTGTTGCCCGTATACTGTACATTCTGTGTTACAGGCAGTTAGACGAATGAGTAAAACAAATTAGAATATTATCAAAAAGGAATGCATGGATTTAAATTTGGCTTTGCGGAAATTTAGTTTGTTCGTTCAGTGATTACAGTGTGTCATCCGTTGTCTTTTTGATTCCCAAACACTCAGCAGAAATCAAGATGTGGAACTCAGCTGGTGTAATACAAGCCAAGAGAGGAGCATTTCTTTGACGCTTTCGCATCAACTAACCAACTAATTAAAATTAGTAGACTTTTTTTTTTTTTTCGCACGGAGGGTTGATGAAAATATTTTTTTTCAGGCTCCTGGGTCCATTATCAGGAGCTATATTCTGGAGTAGATTGATGCATAATCCCATCTGAGCCACTGAATACCACATCCATCTTTAATAGATCTTTTACATTCTTTACCTCATTGCAGGGAGGTCTAACTGGGCTGTGAAACGATCCTTCCGATGTCGGCCTGTGAAATCTCCAGCCATCTTACAGACATCCCCCCTACAAACCCTTTTATACCCTATTGTAGTTGGATGTTTTACTTTAAAATGTCAGGGTTATTAAATCAGTTAGTCCCCGCAGAGACGGCCCTCAGAGACGTTTTGGAAACATTTGGTTCAAATACCCCGTAATGCCCGCTCCTGATAGTCTCTGAAGTTTGAGGAGATAGATCGTGTAACATGCACTTACTCTTGTATCAACAACAGAACCGCTTTGGGACTGCGGCATCGTCTTTAACGGAGAAAAAAAAGTGTTTTCTTCGGTTATTTCCTTCCACGTGTGTAATTGGCGTTTTCGATATGCCGCTTGCTTCTCATGCCTTCTTTTGTTAATGCACGGCTTGGCTTTGGCATCTAAAACGAAATCTTCTGTTCTGTTTTGACAACATGACAAAAGCTGAATGTCCACATTCCCTTTCAGTATGACGAAGATGGATTCACTGAAAGGTCATGAGCTATGATCGTACTGGAGATTAAAAAAAACCCAATATCTATTTGTTTCAAAGCCATATTGCAGTTATTTTTATGAATATTTATGTCTGATAATAATGCACATTGTGTTTGTCATAGTTTCGTTTGGCCCATTTTGATCTATAGAGAGAGATATGTGTGAAGTAGTGGAATCATGGACGATCAATTTCAGGCGTAAACCAGGTTAAATCCTGGTTATATTATACCACAGGAAAATGCTCCTTCAAGGTCATTCAAATGAGTCTGAAATTAATGACGCAAGGGTGTTGTTGGAGAAATTGTAGAAATCTTAAGGAATGAAACTCAAATTAAATTAATGAATTGATTTCATTTCATTTGGGCTCAGAGCTTCTCTGCGGGTTCAGCATTCTCCCACAGCTTTGAGCTTTGGGCTTGGGTGGTTTTTGCAGCTGCAGAGCTTGTATGTTGATCGTGGCCTTTTTGCTGCATCCGTTCTGTTATATGCCTCACAAAAAAAAGAAATGAAACAAGATAAACATTTTTTGCTATTGCCTTTGGATAACTTTCCGTCCTTGGGTCTTTTCCAATAGTCTTTAATTGTGGACGATTCATGAGATCATGGTTCTTTCCCTGTATGATTTAATCACTTGCATGCTTAGTCATAAGTGACTAACTTATTACTTAATTAAAATGCTGTGGACCACTAGATAGACAGACATTTAGCATCAAGTAATTGGACGATATCTACACTATACTGTGAAATTCGATGCTAATTAATTTTTTGTATACTAAAACTTATTTCCCACATGGAATCTGTAACATTGCTGGATAAAAAATATCTGGCAAAAGCAGTAGGTAGTCATCCTCACACTGGCCTCCTTTACAGAAAAGTTCCGTATAGAGTCTGTTCCCACATAGATCACTGTTACGGATACATTACGTAATGTTCCGATTCTGCTGCCTGGTCTCCTCTCGACAGAATCGTTTTTGAGAGCAGCGATTCCCTCCCCGCCCCACGGACTCTTCCCTCCGCTGACGAAGAGGGGACAGAACCCTCGTAGCCGGACGCGATAACCCTAAACCCAATGTTATTAAATCAGTGTGATCATGTTCAACCTGTCCCCCGCTCTGTGCCTCCGGGGAATGAACCTTCTCCGCCCGTTCTACCTCTCCCCGTCCGCTCGCTTTGTCCGGCTCCACGCTGCGCTGCAGCTGGGGGCAAGCCAAGCCCGTAAATGACACGTCCAGGGTCTGAGTGGCATTTTTAAGAAGAACATCTAAGAATATATAAAGACCTGTCTCTGCAGCGGCTGGACATGTTTCAGGTTCTTGTACTCGCCATTTTTCTGAATGCTTTATTGTTTTCATCCTGAAAAAAAACTTTTTTTTTTAATATTTGTATGAATTGAATAGTTGTAAAAACCCACTATTTATGCTTTATTTGGATTTGGCTCCACTCCTACTTTATGGCAATGTAACTACTTCCATTCCATTCCATTCACAGCCGTACCGGCAATTTGCCGGGAATTATACCAGGTCGGGAGTGGGGAAATTTACGGAACGACTTTCACGGAACATGGAGACCAGCTCCCATTCCCACATGACGCCGATATGGAACATTGCCGGTAGATTTATGGCTTTCAGTGCAAGTGGGAAAGGGGCTTCTGTGAGTACACTGTAAAAAGGCAGACTGAGTGAGCTTAACGCTGTGAGAAAAAAGAATGTAGAAATTGGGGCTTCACTATAAAGCTCACGTCGTCTAAAATCCCCATTCAAGTTTCAAGTTTCAAAGTTCTATTTGTCCATGCACAACATCACAGCGAGTGTCACGGTGCAACTCATATTCCTTCTCTTCGTGTAGATTCCCAACAGTGCAGGAGAATAAATGAGGTAACGACGCAATTTGAACAGGTTCAGCCGCACTGAGATTGCGGACTCCTGCTCAGAAGCGTGTACTCCATTGTGTGAGTTTCTCCATCGTCCTTCACCAATCGCGACTGAGAATGCGAGAGCAGGAAGGAGAGAAATGGTCAGGAGCCAAAATGTCACAATATGCCTCGGGAAAGGCAACAGCAGTGAAATTATGGAGCGAGAGCAAAGAGGAAACCAGTATCGGGACCGGGCTGCCTGTTTGGAGAGCTTTAAATCTCAGCGGCCATCGGGGTGCGCTAACAGGGGGAGTTCGCGAGCAACGTTGATTTATCAGGGTCAATATGTGAATGAAGGGCTTTTCACCCTGAGATACTGTTGTAGGGCTGATTGTTAGACACATGAGCATTTCTTTCCGTTTGCCTCGCCGTTTGAATCTGGCGAGCGGACAACCGAGATTCCCCCCCTTCAGCGGCGGAGCCCAGCACCAGCAGGTGAGTTCACTTACTACCCGCTGTGAGGCTTTCTTCATCTACATTTCCTTAAGCTCAACAAGTCATTCTGCCGGTGCTGCAGGTCTACGCCTCTGCCCTCCGCCCGCCCCTCCGGTGGGTTCAAGAAGTAAGAGATGAGAGGGTGGTAAAAGACACTTTAAAATGGCGCCCGTTTGATCTCCTGTTGGCCTCACGACGCGCAGGACCGAGCTCTCCGCCCGTGCACTCCATGGGCTTGATGTCGGCCACCACGTGACTGATCAGATTTCTGCTCACATGGTTATGTTTGACCTACACCTTTTTGCTCATTATGTACTTTCCCCAGTCGCGTTTCATCTCTGTTGCTCTGGCTTGTGCAGGGTTGATGAGACGCCTTTGCGCTCAAGGCCTTGGGTGTCGTAAGCGCCGTTGCTCTCGCTCCGCGGAGGCGGGACGAGCGCACCTCTGCCATGCGTGCGCCTGTGCTCCTCGCAAACTTTGCGACCAAGCGGAGGGATCAAGGACATTAGTGCGAAAACATTAAGTCACCTCCGTGCATAGGAAATGAAACTCAACGCAGTCTCAATCAGTGACTGAAGGGGAGATCAAAGCCTGCGGAGTTTGCCTGGACCTGGCCATCTGGTTCTGATCTGCCGGGCGAGAGAGGCTGATATAAGCCTCTCCCCTTAGGTTCCCCTCAGGTTCCCCTTTTCAGTGGAGGAGACTCCGTCTTAGGTTGTTCCTGCTGGGCATTCCCTTCATGCTTGAAGGACAACGACACGGTGGCACGCAACGACGGCTGCTACGATTGTGCCGGGATCTTGGATGTGTTTGTTCTTGTGGGGTTGGAGTGGTCGGCTGACAAATACGGTACATGAGATGATGTTCTTCGCCGGTGCTTTCACAATGGTCAGGGTTTAGAAGCAGACGATCCTATCGGCTATTGGCTTTTTGTTCCACTCCATCCAGGTCCGACAGAAAAATACAATACAGTCGATTGCCCTTGTTATGTTAAATAAAGATATTCCTTTTCGAAATGGGACTCCTCTGTAATGGTGATGTGGCGGTCCGATAGAAGAACCTTCGCGGCATCAGAACTTTACTGTGTATTTTTCAAATCACAAAAAACTGTACTCATGGATATTTGACTTCGTAAACATCAAGGTGTCTCCTGATCGTTCTAGCCTTTGGGGATTTTGGCCTTTTACGGAAAATAGGTTTATGCTGTGATTTATGCCTGAAACTGATATAGCGATGCAACCCTGGTGCTGGAACGCTGGACATAAAGTCTGCCATCCCTGTGCGTCATCTGTTATCCTTCTCATCGGTCCGAATTATCATCACAACAGTCAGGAAGTCTAAAGGATGACTGCAGGATCGCCTATAAACACCATTCCTACTCTGGAAAGCATAGCATTAAATCTGGTGCTTTGCCTGCACCCCGCTATGAAGACATTAAATTCAGCAGAATATTCCAGTCACACATTAGGCTGAAAGATTACCTCTGCGTCCTGGGCCTGCCTTTTGTGAAGAACTCGGTGCCATTTCCGGGCCACACAGACCTTTTTGGCAGGGATGGACTTCAGCCCAGCGGAGCGGGAGCGAGGCTTCTCTCCACAAAAAGCAACAGCGCTCTCTACCAGCTCCTCCCTTGAATGGGAATATACCATTCCCTCTGTCTGCTGTGATGTATGTCTGCCAAAGAAAAACGCTAGAGCGACCATACACCAGCTTACACCTATCCCCTCGCCACCTTCTAGCGCCATTTCCTCCACTGACACGTCACGGCATTAATAAAATTGATAACCCCATGACTTTTAAGAATAGTCATGGCCGTCTAAAGTGGACCCCCACCACCATGGGGGTGTGGGCCCTCAGCCAGAGCTGAGTCTGCCAAGGGGCCCTTGCCATAAAACACTTTGGGAGCCCGGGTCCCCAAAGGAAAAGCAAAGGAGGTGGAAGAACTGTTTCACCATACGTACACTTGGTTTTCCTTCAGTGTAAAGAAATACCACTATGTTGCTCTGGCTATATACTGCACATAGTATGTATGAAATTATGTTTTTTAAGAGTGGATGAATTGTGCCATTTTTTTTGGCGGTTGTTTTTATGTCATGTGTCGTGTACGTGAAAATGGACAATAAAATGTAATCTCATCTCACACAAAAACAATTCAAACAACTTGACACACCCACACTTCACTTTATCTGCAACTCTTCGTACTTTTTATTAGTAATATTTTTCCCACACGCAAGTACATCATGCCAAATACCCTGCACATGAGAATTTTAACTTTTTTCTAACATTTCACAATAAAGTTCACTTTGTGCTCAAATACCTTTTCCTTCTCAACTCGACATGTCAGTATCACTTTGTGTCGACGACAGCCGAGCGAGCCGCCAGACCCAGCTCAAACCGGGCCTTCTCCGGGTTAGTCTGCCTTTGAAGACCTCCAGACACCCTTACCTAATCCTAAACTTACTTATATTTGGAACCTTACACTTGCTAAATAAACTAAACATACAACACAACCTGGAAAGTTTGTCAATACCCTAAGTAATGGATACCATTGAGGTTTTGTTTTTTTTTACCTGACAGCACTCTTCAAAGGAACAACTTCCTCAATAATTGAGTTAAGTGGTCTCATGTTAATAGGGGTTAATTGTGCCCTATAGACAACGTCGATGCCAATACCGAAGCAGATTCCAAATTCTTGCAATGACATTGGAGCAGGAAGGCAGATCCATATGGGTTCATAATTAGAAGTCGCATTTAACTCCTAACTTCCCCTTACACGTGAGACTTAGTGTAGTAATACTTGCACATTGTCCTCGGAGGGAAATGTGGCTGAGAGTAGTGAGAACAAACCAATAATTTCCATCAACCAACTCCTAGGATTTAATCAATTTCTGATGTATCCATCTTAGAAGTTTGCCAAACACCAAATTGACAAACCAGAAAAACCTGTGATTGTTGGATGTCTGTTCTACATGTATTCTTTTCTCTCATAAGATAATCTATTTATTCATTCATATAATCATTTATTATTATTGTTATTAAGTATCATTAGGGGTCCAGCCCTGTGGGCTGGATGCCCTGTTATAATTGCTTGGGAAAATCTCTCTAAATTTCTCAGGCTAAAACTATTTGAAGCGAAACAAGAAGTTAAGAACACGGCTTTGTGTCTCGTTTGAACCGGTATGTCACAAACATCTTGTGGTTCAACTTTCATCCAAATTGATCCACATACGGAGCAGATATTAGTGAAAAACAGAACAACTTTGATCCCAAATATTCAGCTGGTCTTGCTTAACTGAAATGTCACTATCCATAAATAAAATGAACGAGATGAGATTAACATCGTCATATTATTTACTATAAATTTACAGATTCCGGTTGAGAATGTCCAGTTGGACCGTGTCCATTTTGGGGCGTGGACTCGATCACTCTGTAGTGTTTCAACATTACCAAACTATCCATTTACGTATATTTACAGCATATAGCTTCCTACCTGGTAGATATCAGTAGATCTGTTGGATTGATATTTTATCTCCGTAGTCCACATTACTTTGCCGGGTTAATGAAAAATACAATAAAAAAACAAAAAACGCGTCGACACTGGAATACTGGAATACACTGGAATGAGGGACTGAGTGATGCGTTCAAGATCCAGTGAGGCATGGTTAAAATAGAAGTCGTGCAATGGCTACTGACGGAAATACCACAATGTTTTTCATATTTCATGGAAATGTAACTTATTGACTGTTATCGTAAATCGACCGGAATACATCATAATTGATGTATACGAGACACGTACGTCACCTACCGTACTGATACCGTGGACGTACTTCAATGCAACAAGGTAAGTTATAACAAGACAAGATGGAGTTTAAAATATAAAATACTACTTTTTTTCAGAAACGTCATCTATAAACATTTTCCAACACCTAAACTTAACAAACTGTAATGAAAAGTCAGAAAGTGTTTGTAGTATTGAGAAATTCTTCCGTATTAATTCTAATGATACATTTTGTGTTTAAGTTCCACGTTGGCGGCATTGTTATCAACCAGAGGCAGAACTGTTAGAAATAGCGGGCATAATAACACCCACTCATTTGACAAATAAACATGTATGCACTAAGTGTGGGTTAAGTGAGGAAAATTTCAACCTTGATGATGACGACCACGCCCGCCAAAATTGTAACAGATTCCAACTCACAGAGAAATACAACAGCAACATCAGTGGAACTCCAGAAGTCAAAAATGATGCAATGCGACCTAATCTGGATGTTACAGTCACGATTACAATGTCTGTCATGCAGCGTTACCTGGTCAAATACAACCGGACCAACTTGATGACAAACATTTCCGCCGTCCAGCGACAGTTTATCACAGGAGGCTCCTCCTGTGTCAGATAAACCAACAATTATGGTTGGTGGCGGATATTATTAAGTTAGAGGAAATGGTAAAAAATAATAAAATGAAGGTGAATCATCTCTTTATTTACCTTCCTTAAGATGGATTCGTTTGTGTACCACATACATGAACACTATCAAACTGTCGTTATAAAAATGTACTTCCCAAACATTGTTTTTTTAGTTAATCAACTACATATAACACGTTTGTGTTTATAAACACTGTTTCCTCTGACAATTTCATACAAGTTGGCCATTTTCATTGATTTGTGTTTTCTGAAGACTTCCATTTTAATAACATAAAGCTATTATTTGACATGCGATCTTTATAAATACTGTGATACTTGTTTGATCATTTTGTCCAGCTGTTTTGGACAACTGTTCAAGAAAACAATTATCAGACTTGTTTTGTCATTTCTTGTCCAAATTTCCTACTCCAACTCCAACTCTACTTTCGAACTTACAAGCAATATTAAGACTGTAAACTCAGAACTTATAACTATTATTTCGAACTGACTTATCTCATACACTTACTGTATGACATATTGCAACAATTACAAATTACGTCTGGTTAAAATGGAAACACTTCATACGTAAAGCCATGAAAGTTGGATTTGTGGAATTACATGGATGGAACAACGTTATGTTTAGAAGTTCAGTAGATTTCACTGCATTAGACAAAAAACAGAAAATGTAACACGTGCCTAAAACAAATAAACTGGACCCCGTGTATTGCTGCCTGCAGCTATATTTATTATTATTATCGTTATTATCATATTAAATTTGCATTGTCTCTGTATTGATTTCGTATTCGGATTTCTTTGGGCTTAAAGTATCTGAAACACGGCAACTGCAGTACGCACAGACATGGTTCGTGTCTCGTTGGAACTGGGACGTTAAATCTTTTTATTTTTAACCTGTGCTGTCAGCATGCCGGGTATACAACCCAGAAGTATATCTTCCGTTGCATCTAGGACAGAGTTAGTCTGCAAGTGGAGTTCAACTTCTCAACCTGCAATGCAACTCTTTATTCGTTCTTAAATCATCAACAACTGCTGCAGTAACTCTGTCCTGTGGACGACCTGTGGGATGACCAGAGCACAGCTTTTTGTTACACAGAACCACCGCCAACCCCTCTCTTTGGAGAACTATTAATCATGTTTTGGTCTTTAAACAAGTAATCACTTCTACAAGAGGGGGAGAATCACCACGGGTGAGACAATTAAACATAGAACCAAACAACAACATGTACATGGAACATGTACAAAAATATAACCACGACCGGCCAGCCACCCCACCCAGCGGCAATCCCCGAGCGCCCATCCACGTAGCCGAGTACGCTCAGCGCAGGACTCCCAGACCCTTCCCCCTCTCCCCACCGATGCCCACAGACAGTCAGATATGTGGGCCCGCCACCCGAGAACCCCAAAGCTCCACGTGTGCTGCTGGCAATTACAGTTAAAATTGCGGGCCGTGGGGGTGCGAGTCCTCCAAGCGTGTCGAAGCGGAATCACTCGCACCCCTCCTGCCCCGCAGACCCAGGTCTGGTGGAGTGCTGCTCAGGGAAAGATTTATGTGCGAGTGTCAGCGTTCTAAGCTAATATGAGTGGTATTAAAATTGCAGGCTGGATGAGAAGCACGTTGGGAGGAGCGTGACGGGCAAGATCGCAGCCGCCACATCCCCACCCACTTAGCTCACACCCCACCCATCCCGCAAACCCGAGGTCTAGTGTGTGGTGTATGTACTGAGTTTGAGTTCAGGCACTGGGAGAGGTGGGCGAAGCACAACCGGATCAACGCAGGGGTGCAGCAGGCCGGGCAGCGGCCACGCGGGCCCCACCCCGGACCCAGCTCGCCCCCCCCTCACCCCTCGTACCCGGCTGCACCCAACCCACAGGGACAAGCCGTGGGCGCGGCAGACGGCCCCCCCACCCACAGCCGGACCAAACAGCGACGATTGCCCCCCGCGCACCAAGAGTGTCAGAGAACAGGTACCCGGGCAGCCAGGTGCCACGACAGGAGTCCGCCCCCCACCCAAGGAAACCAAGATTTTTCAGACATCTTGTGGTTCAAGTTTGATCAACACTGATATCGATATTGAAAATATCAAATTATATTGAAAAACGTTGCCAAGTTACCGGAAGTTAAATATCGTTTGCGCACCTTGATCAGTTTGTTGAGCGGGGCGCTTTGTGACATCATCATCCGACGTTGTATAAGTCTGGTTCGCTGGGTGCTCGCTCCCATTCAGAGCGCTGCGCTGCGTGTGACCGGGCCGCTTCACGCGCCATTTACGTTTGTTCGCGGCGACAGACGGACGGAGCCGACGCCGCGTTCGATGGAAACTCTGAAAACAACGACACAATATTTTAGCCTTTCACGATGGCCACCGCGTCAGATTAGACGATCACAGCGCCATCGATTCTCGCCGTGTCCCGGTCTGAGATCAGCGTTGTGCGACTTCATAGGTCGTCGTGGGGAAGGGCCACTTCATAGGTTGTTGAGCTCACCGTCCATGTTTAACTACAGGTATGTGCACCACAGAGAACTCCGTCATCCCACTGGTCAACGTTGGGGGATCTCGCCCTAGGAGTTGTCAGACTCCGCAGGAAAATACCAAAAAATCGGAAATGCTAGACCCTTCGTCAGGGTGGTCACCGATTGTGTCGCATTACACAGGGTAAAGACGCCCGTTCATGGTTGCATGTAAATTTGCATTGTTTTTGGTTTTTTATTACATTCTGAAAAGAAACATTACCGTATGCATAGATTTTTGTGAACATGACACACATGTAAGAGCAAGCTTGTTTGTGTGTGTGTGTGTGTGTGTGTGTGTGTCTTTGCAAAGGAGAGGGGTTGGCACATGCTTGAATTGTACATTAATTAACTTTCTTATCCATCACATAACTCAGGCATGAATTCATGTCTTCGTGTTAAATTAGTGATAAACTTAATGCAGTTGTTTCATGAGACATTGCTTGTTGCTCGTATTTGATTGCAAATGTGTCTGTATGTGTGTGTGTGTGTGTGTGTGTGTGTGTGTGTGTTTGTGTGTGCGTGTGTGCGTGTGTGTTTGTGTGTGTGTGTGTGTGCGCGTGTGTGTGTATAACACATGTGTAACCACATGTGATAACATTCTCCCCCATCCCCTCTTGGTGGAAATATTTAGGCTGAGTCCTTGTTCAGGCGTGGCGTGCAGTTCAAACACACGGTGTCCGCTGTTTCTTTCCAGACGCAGAGAATCTCTGCTGGAGGAGGAGGTGTGTGTGTGTGTCTGTGTGTGTGTGTGTGTGTTGTTGGCGGGGGGGGGGGGGGGGGGTTACCTCCCTTCTCTCTCCTCCACCTGTGTCTAGATCTGTTTACATCTCGGGCCCGATATCCCTTTTTTCCACCGCTCCGTTTCGCTCGGAGGTATTTATTTTTAGGAAACTGTTTTTTCGAGGGGAAACTGCGACGTGTAAATAGTTGTGATCCGTCGCAGGTGTCCGGCATCAAAATGCATGCGCGCCAGCGGGGCTCTTGGACTTTGGGCCCTTCAACAATGCGCGGCATTGTGTGCGAGAGCGATCGTCCCTACCCCCTTTGGGCTGACTGAAGAAATGATTCCGTGATGCTATTTATTCAACGCAACATGCCGATGCAGTGACTACTCATTAGATCAGTGTGTGGCCAAGAGCAAAGCGGAGCAGTTTCCTCTATTTGTGGACGTCCTGAGAGCAACGCTCTCCCTAAAAAACACTGAGGACCGGTGTCAAATTAAGACTTTTCAAAATTGTTAATTCCACGTTAATGCGACGGTGTTTCTGCCTTTTCAGCTGCAAGCGACAAATACAAAACACGAAACGCTTGAGCAGTGCTTTCAGGCGGTCCTTTATGGCCGGCAGGTGAACTCATCGCACGGTGGCCGCCGCGGTGACTTCGCCGTCGTTTCGTCCGTCATCTCCCGTCCGTTCCGGGGCTCCCACATCGCCATCGCGTTGTCGCCGACCCCAGGGCCATCCGAAAAGTTTTACAACCCATCCCGAGAGGAATCCATTCTGCGATCCGCGCCAACGGGAAAAGGGCAGAGACGGAGCTGGCTCCATAGCCACATTCATGTGTTTTTTTTGTTTATATTTCTCGGAGGACGGCGGGAAGGGGAGCGACATCCCTGACGTCTCGGACGGGGCGCCCGTAATATTCGGAGACGGAGCAAAAGTCCCAAGGAGCCGGCGCCTGACGCCGCCACGTCGCGGACGCCGTCCATACTCGCGTCGGTGGGTATCGCCCGAGAGGCCCCCGAGCCCAGGTGCCCACGGTGTGTGCTCGGCGGGGTTTCTGGATTCCATCGCCCTCTGTGTCGCATTTTAAGATTCTGTTTCCACTCACGGGGCTCGGGGGTAGGTCTGCGTAGTGCACACTCATCGCGATCATTGTTGTGGCAACCGGCACCGTCGCGGCGAGCGGTGTTGTGCGCGCCCGGGAGAAATGCTTTCATCCGGTCCGCGGCCAAACAATAGGCTTTTCTTTTCTCTCTCTTCTGGCCGTGGACCGGTGCCACATCGTGACTCGACTCAGTGGTGGTATGTTCTGGGGTCGGGGGGAGTTGGAGGCTGGGGTGCGGGTGGGGGGGTGCCAGGGATCTCTCCAGTCGATTGCGATGAAGCGTTTTATGATCGTTCCCGTACACAACGTCCCATGAACACGGGGTCCCCCGGCGAGGTGTTGCCGCGGGCGGTGGTTGGAGGGTCGTGGGGGGGTGGCTACGCGCCATCGGGTTCCCGGGGCGGAGCGGTTCTATCGGACGGAGGTATTGTTCCAGATCTGACTCACGAAAGCACGAAAGTAACGGAGGCTCCCTCAAAACCCCCTCCCACTCCCCCGCCCCCAAAACCCCCCTCACGCCAAAGCGCTCATTCTTTTCCTAATGCTGCTATTAGACCCTCCGTGTGGCGCTGCAGCTGGCACACCGGGTCCTGGCGCCCCACAAAGCTGGAGCTGGGGAGGCGGCGTTAAAATACCCCTTGAAAAACGCCCGAAGACGCCCTTCGCCTGGGTTGCCTCGCGAGTGACTGTGCGTCAATCAATCGAAGGCTCTGATACGGAACATCAGAAAGATCACTCTATTTCTTTGTCTTGTGCTGCTGTAAAAAGCTGGAAATCCCATTGTGCTCGAGCCTGGTCCCTGGGGTCGGGGTCGGGGTTGGGGTTGGGGTTAGGTGGGGGTTAGGTGGGGGCTGCGGGGCTTGTGGCCGCGCGTATACGTTAAAACCCGACACGCACGTCGGGGCGTTTCGGTCTCCTCTTCACCTTCTCCCCCTGCGAACGTTTTATTCTGTCTTTTCCAAAAAGGGCTCCTCCGACTCCAACGGGATCGATGCTGCCCGTGAGTTGGAGGAGAGCAGGGGAGCGAGAAGCAGGGAGAGCAAGAGAGAGAGAGCGAGAGAGAGAGCGCGAGGGGGGGATGGGAGCAACTTGTTTTGAAAGAAATCTGGAACCCATAAACTTGGGCAACTTGTACGACACACAAAAAAAAAAAAAAAAAAAAAAGGAAAGAAAAAAAAGAAACGAAATAAATAAATAAAAACGTCAGAACACCCCTGTTTTGGTTGGTCGACCCACACACCTTTGTCTCCGCCTCATCCCTTTAATCCAGCCAATCACAAATTATGCGTTCTTCCTCGTGTCTTTGGCCGGGGTTGAAACCCAGACGGATGCCCTGGACCAATCGAAACGGTGAACAGCGCAGTGGGCTGGGTGGTAAACTACGTACAAAAAAAAAAAAAAAAAAAAAAAAGAAACACATCTTCACCCCCCCACCCCCTCCTTTCCCCCCCTTTAAAAAGTCAGCTTCAGATTTACTGCCGTCTCAGAGGCGGCTCCGGCGGTACGAGTGGTGGAGCTTCTCAGAGAGTAGGGAAACGTTGCTGGCAGAACCACCAACCCCGCGTGGATTTACAACCGCTGAATTTTCACACACACACACACACACACCATTTTTTGGGATCGCTGCGTTTGGACTCGGGGACCTGCAGGGTCCGGGGAACGTTCGGAGGCAGCGGCAAAGCCCCCCGAAAGAAAGGTCACCAAAAAAAATAAAAAAATTAAAAAATTAAAAAATCGTCAAAAACAGCGGAGGAAATTGCCGAAGAGGAAGAGAACCGAACGGAGGAGAACTCTAGGTGCGTGTGTGTGTGTGTGTGTGTGTGTGTGTGTGTGTGTGTGTGTGTGTGTGTGTGTGTGTGTGTGTGTGTGTGCTCGAGAAAGAGAAAAAATAAAAGAGAGTAAACGCAGGACGCCACAGCCGAGGACGCCCCCGAGGAGATACCTTCAGGTGGAGTGAGGGCCGGGGGGGGACGCACCACCCAGCCATGAGAGAGGAGGAGCATTCCGGTGACGACCACCCCGAGGGAAGGGAGGGGGCTTCCGGAGAGGAAGAATCAGGGAGACCACCCTCCAACACCTGCCCCGTCGTCGTAGCGACGCCCGGGCTCGGCGGACGTAAGCGGCTGACGGAGGAACACGCGGCGGCCAACCGCTC
The DNA here is from genome assembly GCF_960531495.2 of Zeus faber. NCBI lineage: Eukaryota > Metazoa > Chordata > Actinopteri > Zeiformes > Zeidae > Zeus > Zeus faber. The sequence continues at coordinate 6,747,238 of NC_137194.1, read as the reverse complement.
GGCCGCCACCGCCGCCGCCGCCGCCACCACCACCCCGTCGGCCGAGGACGGCCAGGACGGCCGGCCGGGGGAGGACGCCCGCGTCCGCCACGGCCCCGCGGGGCCCAAGAGACTCAAAAAGAGCCCCCAGCACCGCCTCCCCAGCACGGGCCCCGCGCTCTCGCCCCTGCCCCCGCCGCCGGCCGCCGACGACGGGGTCCTGGGCCTGGAGGACCCGCACGCCCAGCGGGTGATCGCCAACATCCGGGAGCGCCAGCGCACGCAGTCCCTCAACGACGCCTTCGCCTCGCTGCGCAAGATCATCCCCACGCTGCCCTCGGACAAGCTGAGCAAGATCCAGATCCTGAAGCTGGCGTCGCGCTACATCGACTTCCTCTACCAGGTCCTGCAGAGCGACGAGACGGACGGCAAGATGGCCGGGTGCAACTACCTGGCCCACGAGAGGCTGAGCTACGCCTTCTCCGTCTGGAGGATGGAGGGCGCCTGGTCGGCCATGTCCGCCAGCCACTAAGCCCCTCCCCCGCGGCGATGCTCCTGTCGGGGGTTTGAACCTTCCCCTTCAACCGCGACGACTTGGTCACAAGCGGCTCACCGGGAAGCGTGCTTACTTTGAAGTGGACGGTGGAGAGTGGGCCGGTTGTGAACTGTGGTAGCTCCTAGGACTGCGGTATTTTTGATGTTCTTTATCTGTGTTTAAATCTGTCGGCGAGGGTGAGAGACATTCAAACGCGGACCGGCGAGCGGGGCAGGCCCCGGCGGGACGGCGACGCCACGGCGTCCCCGGCGCTTCCCCCAAAGACGGCGGAGCGGACTCGGACCACTCTACCCCTCGCGAGCCCCCCGCATTCCTCCGGCGTGAAGCCGCGGGGGGCTCGTGTTTTGGCTAGAGCCCCCGCCGTCCCCCCCCCCCCCCGCCGTGGCTTTTCCTGGATCCCGACCTTTCACCCCGCCCTCCTCCCGCCGTCATCCCGTCGCAGGTCGCGATTAGCGGAGCTAATCGTCGCTGTCAAGTGAAGGTTTGAGGCAGGAAAAAACACACGGAGCGGAATTTGGGGTTGGAGCGTTTCCCTTCCCTTGGCCGCCGTAACCTTCTGCTTCTCTCGCTTTTGTCAGTGATCCCTGACCACCGCTGAACCCAAACTTGTTGGGGGGGCGGGGGCGGAAAAAAAAAAAAAAAAAAAAAAGGCTCCAGTAGACTCTGTCCGTATTTTTACCGAAAACCAAGCCCCTTCCTTTCTTTAAATGCCAAAGACAAAAAAAAAACAAAAAAAAACCTCTCTTCTCTGAAATTCTTTCCATTCATTTTGGCCAGAATTCGCTCGGGTTGCAAAAAAAACAAAAAAACGGTGATAGGCTGCGGCCGGCTGACGAGGAGGCGTAATGAAAACAAACGCTTCCCGGGAGCCATGAATCACCGTGTCACCGTCGAAATGGGGGCGGGGGAGGGAGGGTGGAGGAGTGGGGGGGGGAGGGGGGCGGTTGGCAGGACTCCCCGCTGAGCTCCCATAAACCACCTGGACTGATGGAGGAGGTGAGAGATGATTTATACACACACACACACACACACACACACACACACAGGAACACTAACATCTGTGCCAGGTAAGGGGCGACACACAACAATCATTCACAGAAACACCAAACACCCCCTTCAAAAAGCCTTTCCGTGGCCGCACCAACGAGCCCGGATCTGAAAATCGCCAAAACTCTCAGAGGCGCCGGCGTCCGCAGAGCAGCTTCCCTCCACGTTTCCGGGGGACCTCTGTAGAAAAAAATAAAAAATGAAAAATAAAACTAAAATAAAAAAGTACAATTTGGCGCCGCTCGCACTCAGCGAACTCCCTGTCGGGCCGACACACGTCCCGCACATCCCACGACGAGCCTCCGCGGCCCCCTCCGTCACCAACCTGCGCCCGGCGCCGCAGACCTATCATTAGAGTGTCGCGGGGAGGCGGCGAATGTTTCCAAGTCCCATGAAGGCCGTCTTTTACCGAGCCACACAGTCAGCACAAGTGCGGTCGCGGACCTCCGCTGCCAAGCGGGGAGACGGTTGACATTTCGAGGCGACTCCTTTTTTTTTTTTTTTTTTTTTTGTTTTTCGACGAGAAAAACGTCAAGCGGAATGGAAAGGGTTCTCCGTAGGAGGTCTGCGGGGGTTCGGTCTACAGACGGCTGCAGGTGGCGTCGCTCCGTCCTTCCGCATATCTGACGTTATGTCTGACTACGTTTACGGCAATAGTGACGATCTACATGGCACCGAGTGTCTGGTCCCTGGCTTTTCATCCCGGTCTTGTTTTATGGCTGGATCCAGAACCAGCTCCTTGCTATTTGAGAAATTTGGAACCGAACCGTCAGCGATGACTTTCGGGCGTATTACATTTAGTCTTGACACCACCCAAAAGGGTCCGAGGACCTCCATCAGGCCCTCAGGTCCTAGACAGTGCACAGGAGCCTCTTCCCTTGTGGAGATTTTGAGGGCGTCCAGGTCTCCTCCTACGTACCCGCCCCTCTACCCAGGTGTGGGGGGAAGAGCCTCCTCTCCCTCAATGTCGGCAGCGACATTGGTTGTAACCCAATGTGTCTTTTGTCTTTTTCCTCAGCGCCGACGTGACGAGCGACGGCGGCCATCCTCCCCTGCACCCCCGGGGCTCCGCCCTCCTACGCCTCCCGCCAATTTTACTCCGCCGCGTGGACTCGTTTGGACCCTAACGCCCGGAGCGGGCGGGGGCCGAACCAACGGGGCCCGGCGACCGACGGAGCATTTTGAGACGATGGACAAAAATGGTGGCCGACGGGCGTCGAGTTGCGACGTCTCGCCCGTGTTGCGGGGGGGGGGGGGGGGGCAGCGATGTGACACACAATGTGAAGCGTTTCCGTGCGATTTTTTTGTGTACTATTCTATCCCCGTGTTGTCTCTGTGGTGCCGTCTTGAAAATACAACGTGTTGAACCACAGTTTGCATTTGGCCTGGAGCTCTTATTGTGTTTTGTCGACTCAAAAACATGGACGCTGATGAATGTGCGCCGAACATACCCTCCACCCCCCCCCCCGTGCTCCTCTTCTTGGCCATTCCCGAACGGCAAATTCCTCCGAGACAACAAGTTAATGTGCAAATAAGAGCTTTGGGAGAGCGTGTGGTCGGCTTGGGGGGGAAAAAGATCAATTATGGGATCAATCCCGCAATGGCTTATTGTCATTATGGTTTCGTGCTGCAATGCGTCCGTCCTGACTCCGTGTGTGTGTGTGTGTGTGTGTGTGCGCGCGTCCTGCTGCCCCGAGCGGTTTCAGTCACTGCGGCGTCAGTAAATGGGGATCTAAATTATGTAATAAGGGCATACGGTGCGTGTGACCCGGCGCTTGGCTGTAGAGATAGTCCATAATAGTTGAGCTTTCGTCCCAGTGGCGTGCGGAGCCGGAGCCAACGTTTGAAGCGACGCAAAGAAAAAACAAAACAAACAAAAAAAAAACGCAATATGCAAATGAGTGTGGTTTCGATTTGGAGTTCTGGATCTGGACCATCCGTCCCACAAAACACGCCCGGAGAGAATAGCTTGAGCGCTGTAGCTTGAGCGCTGTAGCCCGCGCGCCCGACGGGTCCAGGGGTTCTGGACGTAGCTGTTCTCCTTTTAAAGCCGCCGCTCTCCCTCCAACCGAAGAACAAAGGACGTTTCTTTAAAGGTCCCACGTTTCTTTCCCCATTTCGGGCCAAAGAAAATGACAAAGCCCCATCCACAATTCCCAAATGATTAAAATAGCTGCATGGCCGTGTTTCCAAAGGGTGGCCTTTATAAAACCAGTCATTAAATTCCTGGGAAACCTTTCTGCAGCCAGTGTGCGTATCAAACATTTAACAAGGATTTTTCTTGCATGAGTCGTATGAATGGTATGAAACACACTTTCCTCCTTTGGAATTTCAAATCTCATATGATAATCAACACATTTTTAGGAGATATGAACTGCTTGTTCCTCCCTGGGATGATGGATGGAACTTCTCTTTCAGTCGTTTAGATGTTTCGATAGCGGAGAAACACTTTTTTCCTCAATATTCCCAGGGTCTACCTTGTTAAAACGACTTATTTTCCAGTAACTCGTTAAAACAACTTATAAAGTCGCTGAATCAAAACTTTTTTTTTTTTTTCTGGCATGTCCTTAAAATGACAGGGCCACAAGAGGTGGGTTCAAAACCATAGACTGCGGAAAAAAAATGGGACTCATCACCCGTTGATTTCCGAAGAGACGATTTGAAGCCTCAAGTTTGGGGTTACGCCCGCCGCCATCTTGGCGGGACGGGATCAGAACTTTGGTCAGCTCTGGAATGTACCTCTCGTGAAGCGTTAATAATCTCTTTTTGGAACAATCACTTTCAAAAGCACAACCAAGACACCCAAAAGTCTCTAAAGTGTCTTGTTTTTCCATTGACTTCCATCCGCTGTCTTTCCAAAATTATGGGGATATATTGAGAAACATGGCGCCGGATGTTATTTTCGATATTGTCCTGATTCACCGAATACAGACAAACTCTTCAAATGCAGTCATAAGTCATCAACATCAAACAAACGTTCCTCAGTTCCACGTCAGCCGCAGCCATCTCCGTCAAAAAGAAGCAACACAATTGGAAATCCAATTGGAAAACATTTCCATTTTAATTCAGAGGGAGAAAAAAAAACAACAGTACAAAATAGACAATTTTTCTATACATACACATGGTCGAAAAATATAAGAGTAAAAATAACAAAAAAAAATAAAATAAAATAAAAAAGGTAAATAGTAACAAAAGAAACAAGGGGTTTTGCTACGGAGTAAGGTCCAGTTAGTGAAGAGGAACCAATACACATACGACCGGATGTGTCAAGGCACATGTGTGACGTGTGTGTGTGTGTGTGTGTGTGTATTTTGGTCTTGGAGAGGAATCTATGTACAGTGTCGTTAAGAGAGGGAACGTACAAGTAATACAAAAAAAAAGTAATCGAGAAAGGAGGAGGCACGGCCGGCCTCTAAGACGATGATAAAAAACAAAAAACAAAAAACAGGATTTGGAGAATATAATACAGGAAGAGTCATTTACAGTATTTGACAGACGGGAACAGGCGGAGATCCGTGTTCCCATTCACACAAAAACCAGCAACACGCAGACCCGGCGTTACTTCATTATGAGGCCACGGACGCAGCATCTTGAAAAGCGGACAAGACGGCCGTCACTTCGGAGAGAATGAAACCAAAGAGGAGGAATGACTCCGTTTTTTTTTTTGCGTCCGCTGTCCGGTTAGTCGCTTTAATAACGCGGCGGTTCCTTCGAGGCCTTCTGTTGGGCAGACGCTGCCCAGGGTCCTGACAACAAGGTTTAAAAAAACGCCGTAACGCGCGCTCTCCACGCGGATAAAGTCGGTCCCGCTTTGGTCGCGCCAAAGTCAATTGTCGATCAGTTCGTAAAAAAAAAAAACAAACAAACAAAAAAAAACAACCGTCAGCTTGCCTCTTGGTTGACTGCTGTTAAAAAGGAAGTTTGAGGAAAGAAAAGTGGTTTTGCCCATTGAGAGAAGGAAACCGAAAGTGGATAAAAATCTGGATATTGGGCAGGATCTCACCAACCAGGGGTCACGATTCCATCCAATATCGACATATTGACGTTTTAATACCCAATAAGAATTGCCAACTTTTCAGCTGTACCACCTGACTACATGACGGGAATTAAACATTTCAATGAGTTTGTGACTACGGCGGTGCCAAACCGTATCGGGGTGTGGATTTCTTTTACCAACAACAACCCCCCAAACGGCTCATGGCGACGGCCGCGAGCCGATCCCACCTGTGTCACCGAGAGCTGGAACGTCCGCGCTCGTTCAAAATGAAACCACGAAACGTATGAACCGGCTGCGCGCGGGGAGTCGGCAGGGAACGCCCTTTTCGGAACGGAAGTGGAGATCGAATCGATTTGGGGGGGGGGGGGGGGGGAGAACAAAAACAGCGAAAGGTGCTGATGAGACCGGGCGAGGCCAAACGACGCCGTTTGACGCAGTCTACGGGTTTGGTGGAAGGAGCGGCGCTCAAAAATGCACGCCGCTCGTTTTTCTTCTGAGGGAAAAAGGGAACGGGCGCACACTGGGGGGGGGGGGGCGCGCACGTCCACAGGTGTTGGTCTTTCAACCGCTGCCCACGCTGGTCCTGGACGCGCAGCGCGGCAGGCGGGAGGCAGCGTCCGGGTGACGTTGATGATCTCCTTTTATTTTGTGTCTCGTTGTTATTGCTTGCGGTTGACCGACCGAGACGACGCTCCTCCACCGAGCGCTGGTACGGAACCAACGCCGGTTAAGTCTCACGGAGGAAACGTTCACACGATCAACACAGGCGGCATGGAATCTAATCAATACACGTGTTGACTGGTATTGATTATAATCAAGACCCAGCCTGTCAAAGTCAACAAGGCGGTACATTTTCAAGGCTGTTGAACCCTCACCCTGACCGTACGGTGAAAATGCCATTGCATACCCTCTGATGAGGAATATTTTGTGTTCACAATAATCACATCAAAGTACGGCTATGACTGGAGGCAGCTCTTTCAGGTATAGAAATATAGAAAAATATTTGTTTTGTGCTAAAATTGAGGTCCATTCAAAAGTTGCGATGAATCACGATTCCTCATTTTAATCGTGGAAGAGCCCTATAATCAATACATCATCAGGTCCTCGTTTTACTGTATGTGCAGTCAGGGCTGTGTGTGTGTGTGTGTGTTGGTAAGTGTGTGTGTGTGTGTTGGTAAGTGTGTGTGTGTGTTGGTAAGTGTGTGTGTGTTGGTAAGTGTGTGTGTGTGTGTGTGTTGGTAAGTGTGTGTGTGTTGGTAAGTGTGTGTGTGTGTGTGTGTGTGTTGGTAAGTGTGTGTGTTGTAAGTGTGTGTGTGTGGTGGTAAGAGTGTGTTAGTAAGTGTGTGTGTGTGTGTGTGTGTTGGTCAGTGTGTGTGTGTGTGTCTTGGAAAGTGTGTGTGTGTGTGTGTGTTGGTAAATGTGTGTGTGTGTGTGTGTGTGTGTTGGTAAGTGTGTGTGTGTGTGTGTGTGAGAGAGTGTGTGTGTGTTGGTAAGTGTGTGTGTGTGTGTGTATTGCTAAGTGTGTGTGTGTGTTGGTAAGTGTGTGTGTGTGGTTAAGTGTGTGTGTGTGTTGGTAAGTGTGTGTGTTGGTCAGTGTGTGTGTGTGTTGGTAAGTGTGTGTGTGTGGTGGTAAGTGTGTGTGTGTTGTTAAGTGTGTGTGTGTGTGTGTTGGTCAGTGTGTGTGTGTGTTGTTAAGTGTGTGTGTGTGTGTGTGTGTGTTGGTCAGTGTGTGTGTGTTGGTAAGTGTGTGTGGTGGTAAGTGTGTGTGTGTGTGTGTGTTGGTAAGTGTGTGTGGTGGTAAGTGTGTGTGTGTGTGTGTGTGTGTGTGTGTTGGTCAGTGTGTGTGTGTTGGTAAGTGTGTGTGGTGGTAAGTGTGTGTGTGTGTGTGTGTGTGTGTGTGTGTTGGTAAGTGTGTGTGTGTGTTGGTAAGTGTGTGTGGTGGTAAGTGTGTGTGTGTGTGTGTGTGCACATCTAAGACGAGTCGTCGAGTAGCAGGTACAGATAATAGACAGTAGGATCATCAGCGCAGCTGCGTTAACAATCCTGCTGGAAAAATGAAAGATGAAGAGGATAATAACCACGTCGCTTATTCTTTGCGTAACTTCATAAGACGCGGTAAGATACAGTATTTTGGTCAAGTCAAAAGACTTCATCAATAAGACGTCGTAGGACATGGAGTGGAATTGCAGAGGGAGACCATTTTGTTTTATACAAAAGCTACAAAGAGTTCATTAAATAACCGAGAGAAAGAGGTCGGTTTGTAGGGTTTTTTTGTTAGGTTTTTTTTTTGTTATTTTCATTCTTTTTTTTTTCTTTCCCAGAGCTTTGGAATTTTCCTATGGTTCACATTATGGAATGCACAGTGCAATAAAACATCTTTCTTTCTTTCTTTCTTCAAAACCACAGTTGTCCACTTTGTATCCTCGTCTCCTTGCCGTTTTTTTTTTTATTCTCTT
>NC_137194.1:6705378-6739003 GCF_960531495.2 Zeus faber | reverse complement strand
GGAATCTGGGAAAGAATCCCGGAATCTGGCAAAGAATCCCGGAATCTGGGAAAGAATCCCGGAATCTGGCAAAGAATCCCGGAATCTGGGAAAGAATCCCGGAATCTGGGAAAGAATCCCGGCTCCGTGGAAGGATCCGCTGCAGGCGCTGAGGTGTTGCCGGCTCTTTGGTGAGGTGTGCGGCCCGTGGGGTCGACTCCGGGTTGAGTTTTTGGCGGCGGACCCCGAGTCTCGCCGGCTTCAGTGTTTGGTTTGTCTCCGACCTTTCTACATGGAATCCTCGTCGTGCTCCATCGGCTCGTCGGGAACGCTGGACAAAAACAGACAATTCACACCCCGGGTTAATATTTGAACGATGGCGCATATGTCAAGATGGTGCCGCTTTGGTGAGTTGGTGAGCACTGTTTCGCGCCTTTTTTGTGTTTCGTTTTTGCCGTCATATTTGACCATTTTTGTTATCTTTGGCAAATCTTGTAATTTTTGGCCATTTTTTTCACATTTGTTCATTTTGCTTATGTTTGCTCATTTTTGTCATACTTGTTCATTTTGCTTATATTTGCTCATTTTTTGTTATGTTGGTCTGTTGGTCACCACGACAATTTTCCCATACGTTTAAAAAATGTACTTGGTGAAATGACCATATTGTGATTGTGATGTTTCCAGTGCGTGAGGGACTCCCACCTCTCGCCCCCGAGGACTCCGACGGAGAGCGAGGCCAAGGCGTTGACGGTGTCAGTCTCCTCGCAGTCCCGGCTCTGAGCCGCCACGTGAGACAGGGCCACCGAGCCGCTGCCGGCCTTCACACTCTGCCAGTACTGACCTAAAACATGCACACACACACACACACACACACACACACACACACACACACACACACACACACACACACACACACACACACACACACACACACACACACACACACACACACACACACACACACACACACACACACACACACACACACACAAAGATTACCTCTTGATAATGTACACCACGGGGTGAAATACTGAAATGTCAAAAATGTTACCTAATCATGATTGAAAGGATAGATGGACAGACAGGTAGATGGAGAGATAGATTGACAGACGGACGGACGGACGGACAGACAGACAGTGAGACGAACGAACAGACAGACAGACAGTGAGACGAACAGACAGACAGACAGACAGACAGACAGACAGACAGACAGACAGACAGACAGACAGACAGACAGACAGACAGACAGACATATAGATAGATAGACAGATAGACAGATAGACAGATAGATAGATAGTATAGTGTAGTATAGTGTTGTACAGTGTAGTATAATAACTATGGTAGTATTGGTGAATATAATATCAGATTGTGTCGTTCAAGCGCGTCGTTTTGTGTCGTTTTATCATCATCATCATCATCATCATCAGTTGACTTTGTCCTGGTTGTGGCATTCAGATAATACAGTAAGTTCATCTGTTTGGGAACTGAATAAATGTTTGAGGAACACATGTCAAAGCTTGTCCTAGACGGAGGGCTCTGCGGTGCGGCTGCAGACGGATGGGGTAGATCACATGACATCACGGTACAAACACTTAAATGTGGGTAGAGTTAGTTGATTTTACACTTACAGACTCAATACACAGAGACAAAACAGTCACTAAGTCACCTACAAGGGCAAAGGTCAAAGGAGCTATCCATAACAATGGAGCATTAAGGAAGCCATAGGAACCACCACCACGTCGACAAACTGAACCCAGACCTCCCATCCACCCCTGTGAACTACGGTGTCCTGGAATGGACACAGCATCAACTGCTAAAATAAACTATGAGAGTTCCATCATGTCAAGTTCCCAAAAACGCAGTCTTTCAGCTCGTACAGCAATGCTATCTGGTCTCAGGCTTTACCGTGAAGTCAGACCTCTGCGTTGTCCTTCAGGTTTGTAAAAACATTACAATTTGTGATGAGTCCTTGAAGAGCTCAACCGAAGATGCTCCAAGCAGCTCTGAAAAGGGAAACTTTCTCGGACGTATATATTATTTTCGGGGAGGTGGGCTCTCACTCTGTATCTGGATGACGGTCTGGAGGGAGCGCACCCCGTTGGCGCTGGGCGGCTGCAGCAGCACGTCTTCTGCCAGAGGCTCCTGTATGGAGAGGGGGAGACGGAGAAGGGCCACGCCCACCAACACCTCCGTTACAACGGGTCGAAAAAATACTGGCGCGGCTCCAGAATCGGCGGGGTTTTGGTTTGTTTTCCAAGCTGGCCGGCGGGTGGAAAAAAAAACATAATAATAATAAATGACATGCCTCTTTACCGGGACAATGTGTTTGGAAGGAAATCAAGGTATCGGGTCTAAGGACCAAAACATAAAGGCATTTTGGGAACGCTTCCTCTGCTCATTCAATTAAAGGCCATTATGCTAAAACACTTTGAACAGAACTGTCGAACCTGAATGCCCAGCAAGGCGCTGACGCAGGCCTCCGAGGCGTCGCAGATGGCTGTGAGGTCGTGACCCCCTTCCAGGGCCATCACCAGCCGGCCCCCCGCCAGGGACATTAGCTGGCGGGTCAGGAACCCGAAACCTACAGGCGCACACGCACACAGACGCCGCACAAACACACACACACACACACACACACACACACACACACACACACACACACACACACACACAGTACACGTTAACATTCAGCCAACCCCAAAAACAACACAGTTAAGCAGACATGCCCTCAGCTACACCCCGCCTTTGATTATTTTGCTTCCGGGGACTGAGAGTTATGTCCCCTTGGGTGTCGTAAAAAAAAAAAAAAAAAAAAAAAGTAGGTTTCCGTTTTGTTTCGTCTCAGATAAGGAGCTGTCTCCCTGTGGGACTACGTTACCCATAATACACTGTCCCTAGAGAAGAAGGGGGGGGAAAGGTCACACACTTGTAAATGCTTAGGTTTCCCAGGTGTGGGATATAGTTTGATAAATGCACAGATGTACAATTATGACGTGTTTACAAATGTGACCTATGGGACAGGGGTGATATGATGTCATAACCATAGCCACACGCCGCAGACGCCGTTTCAAAATAAAAGCACAGCTTCAGAAATTAGCGACACACAAGACAATTTGGATTTTTGAAGAAGTGGAATGTATACACCCGCAGACCTCGGGACCGACCGGTTGAGAACCACTCGTTGGCTCAGAATCTTTAAATATTTAATTTAATTTATATCAAATATTCATATGAATATTATCTATGGTCAAAATCAAACAAAGAAAAGGCTCACATTTGGGGGAGACCTTGTAGCCTCCTAGAGGTGCTGGGTGGCCCTCCGCGGCATCGAACCCAGCAGAGACCAGGACCACGTCCGGGGAGAACTCCTGGGCGATGGGCATCACTACTGTCCTGTAGGCGCATGCACGCACACACGCACACACGCACACACACACACACACACACACACACACACACACACACACACACACACACACAGATTGTTATGTTAAAAATACATCGAAATAACTTGTTTCTATCTCAAAGTGGACAGACATTAAAGGATGAGAGAATATAATGTTGCTAGAACTGGCGCCCAATTTCTTTCACGGTAAGATTTCAAGCCAAATTTGAAAAGTTGGATTTAATACTGCCCAACAGACAGTATGGAATCATTTTATTTCCATGATAATTATGGGGACATATCTTCCAGATAAGCCTTAGATTTACTTTCAAATGATCCTCATTTATTATACATGGTTTGAGTTTGGCGTCCGGGCTCTCCTGCTCGTCACTCCTGGTGAGGTGTACGGCAAACACGGGCATTTAGTGATATAGTCATATAGGAGTGATGAGTTTGAATCCCCAGCAGGTGGACGCAGGGGAGGTGGAGGGGGCGCAGCAAGGCAGCAAAGCAGGTACAGCCGGAGGGATCGGCTGCTTAAACAGGCCGTCCAAATAAGGGCGTGGAAGCGCGCGGCGCCGACGAGTTGTCTGACAGAACTGGCTCCGCAAGCTAGGCATCAACGACATATATCATGATATCTACCCCTAGTTTTAAAATCCCGTGTTGAAATCCAAAATCCACCCAATCCAATTAGAAGTTGGGCTACAAAATGGTGTACAATGAAATGAATGACGAACGACGACACAATACCCCTGAAATGCAATGCTAATTTTTCTCTGCGGCGAATAAGCCCCCCCAGTGCCTAACTGAGTTAAATCAAACCGGACAAGATAAAAGGAAAATTTAAAAGGTTTTTAAGATTCAAACGGCTGGTGACCGACATAACAAAACAAAAAGCCCTGAACTCCGACCTCAGACCTCGGCCAGATTGACAGACACAGGTAGAGGTCGCAGCCGCTGAGTCTAGCCTGACGAGTGCCGATTCTTATCGCCGGTTTGGGCTCCTGCGCCGACTTTTGAGGCCATTCCGTCGTACGAGGGGGGAGGGGGAAGAACCCCCCCCCCACAAAAAATGGCCGCTATCCCGCGGACAGGAGGGGAGCTCTAGAATCTCCCGTCCCGTCGGCGCGGTTCAAAGCCGGAGTCTGGTTCTCATTAGGGGCATGTCACTCTCCTCACGTCATTGACAACACAGGGAGAAAACATAGCATCTGGCAACCATTTACCATCATTATTCCGCCCGGGGACTTTGGAGTCCACCATCCCCTACGCTCTCACACACATTCACAACGCACACACATTCACAACGCACACACACGCACGCACGCACACACACGCACACAAACATCCATACATACATCCGTGCACATGCAGTTCTGTGACAGCCAGTGCATGCATAACATGAGCGCAAAGACAAATATGTAGACAGCTAAGGAAAAAAGACACACACACACACACACGCATGCACGCACACGCACACACTACACAAAATATGAAATCTTAGACGTGAAATACAAGACACGCAGAAAACAAATTACACACAATCACGTCATGGAAATGAGTTTTAGGTGCATTTCTTTTTGGAGTAAATGTTATTGTGTCGCACCGTGCGCCTGGCAACGCGTTGCACTTTCATGTCGGATCGCTTTAATTTTGATGCCTCGGACGCAAAGAACGTGCTACGCGCTACGTGCATGCGCACACGCGCAGACACACGCACGCACGCACGCACGCACGCACGCACACACGCACACACACACACACACACACACACACACCAAGACTGACTGACACACACGAGCAATCTGAAAGACTGATAGGCGTGTATGAGAATATACCAGTTACAAATCAAACAGAAACATGGAGGCACACGTACAAAAATACAAAAATGCACACACACATGCACGCGTACACAGACACACACACACGTGCATGCACATGCACGCACACAGAAACACACACGCACGCACACGCACACATACGCACGCACACCTAACCGCAAAAACCAACCCCACCCCCCCTGCAGACCAATAAAAGCAACCGCATCCCCCCCCAGAGAGCACGGCTACAGAACAAACCCACGGAAAAATTGGGGACGGAAGAGGGGTGGAGGGAGGGGTGGAGGGGGAGACGCTTATTAAAGATCAATCAGAAAAAGGGAACGAGAAGGAGAGGAAGAAAGTAAGAAGGAAAGAAAGAAGGGATGGGGGAGAACGAGGGATGAGGTGAAAGGGAGAGAGGGAGAGAGAGAGAGAGAGAGAGAACCCACCACCACCACCACCACCACCACCGTAAAGCTGAGACGCATAAATCCTAAATCAGACGTTGTTGTTGCCTGCTTGGCGCTTGAAAGGGAAAGAAGAATAACGTTGTAAATAAATGTACTGAGTTGTTAAGTCGAACTCTGTCAGAGGGACATCCATTCTCATTTAAGGAACATAAAAAGCCTTGGAGGAAACATTTGGATTGAGGGCGGCTCAAACTCGAATTTCTGTTCATTTCCGCTGAGATTATCACGTAAAAAGAGAAGAAAAGGAAAAAAAAAGAAAAAAAAAATCCCCGAATCAGATCCTTTATCCGGCCGCCACTTTTTTGAGAAACAACCGCTCAGCGCGTTTGCGTCATGAGCGATTTTATCGGTCGTTGGCGGCGGGGTCCGCCGCCGGGAGTCAAGGGCAGCTGTGGGGGAATCGGATAAAAAACCGTTGCGGCCAGCTGTGGTCAGCGAAGCGTCCGTACGGATGAACCGTTCACGAGAAGAGGTCGGCGGCCTGCGGTGAAAAACAAAAAAAAAATCCCAAAAATTGGGATTTGATGACTGGCGGCCCGCCCCCACGCGACCTTGCGGAGCGCCGCGTTAACATTTCGGTTGCCGTTTTTTTGAACTTGCGACACACTCCCAAGGTAGAAAGGGCCGAGGGTCAATTCGGAACTGCACTTTCCGCCCTTCCTCATGTGCGCGTCAAGCCCGGCCGCCGCTCCTCGACCGTGGCGCCGCCGTCGGCCGAGCGGCAGATGTGTCCGAGCCTCTGCAGCGACGAGGACGGCCGCCATCCTGACTGCAGACGCTCGGGGTGTACGGACGGGCTTTGCGGTCGCGCCACCAACCCCAGGGGAGGGGACAAAAAAACGCGCAGAGCAGTCTTCCACAGCGGCTGCGGCGGAAGGCGCGACGCGTCGAGAGGCGAACGGCTGCGGTCGCAAAGAGCGGAGTGTGTTTCGGGTGGGGGGGGGGGGTGGGGGTGGAGGGGGTGGAGAGCAATGTCGAAACCATCCCTTCCGTCACGCCAGAAGAAAGGCTGGCTAATCACATTATGTGTAGTAAAAAAATAAATTCCCGTTCGCTTCAAAGCAGGCGGCCGTCGTAACATTTCCCAACGCTGAAAACATCCGTCAATTTTCACGATGACACCGTCCAGATGTGTTGCCTACCTCCGTCAGCACCGTCCTCCGTCGTTCTCCGTAAACAGGAAAACCCACGAGGCGTGTGATGTGCACCGCTTAGTGTCAGGTTAGCCTCGACCTTCCAGGTTAACCACAACCTCCTCGGCTCCGGTAAGGAGGAAGGGGCTTCTTGGTCCAATTTCGGACCAAGTGACCGAGTGATTATTAACTCATGAGTGACGCCATCTTGAACCAAACCTACTCGCGCCACAATTTGATGGATCAGTTTGTTGTTGCCCGCAAACATTAGTTCCTCACTTTGGCTTCTCTCCGAGCCGGGGGGGGGGGGGTCTTGGAAGTTTCAACCCAGAGCGCATCGAGTTTGAGGGTGGAGTCTTCTGGACAAACGGACACGGAGGGAACCAAGGTGTTGGAAATGCTCAATCAGCTCATGTTGCTAGGCAGGTTAGCCGACACAGACAGACATGATCATACTTTTTTTTATTTTTTTTTTATAATAATCAGGATTGTTGGGATGGTGTTCGGCTGAGAACTCCTTTGAACCTGTGGCGTCTGGGAATCAGAGCAGGTACCAAATTAGAACTGCTTTTTGGGGGGCCCCTATCGTTAGTCCTTACAAAAGGGACCACGTTCTCCCATGGAAATGTATAGTTGAGCGCGTACTCATCACAAGAACTGTTGTGCTCCGGGAGGGATTCGGTTCGACGCGGCGACAGGAAACCCGACGTGAGGAAGCCATGTTGAAAAGCCATTTTTTTCTTCTACTTTTCATTCTAATTTTACGACCCTGCCATAAAATAATAGCCCACCCATCCTGCGTGTGTGTGTGTGTGTGTGTGTGTGTGTGTTTGTTCTGCTTTTGCGATGCACGCCTCGGTGTTGATGTGTGCACGCAACCCCCCTCCCACCCCTTCCCCCAATGAGCACGTTCGCCGTTTCCTTCCGTCCGCCAGCCAACCGCGGTTGCCACGGTTGCCCTGTGTTGCCGAAACCGCCAGACGAACCAACAAAACATAAACGGCTGAAAGTTTATTGGTGCCAACCGCCCACCGGCGCCCATTAACCAGCCGGTAGGGGCAGGAAGTAATGGTGCGCTTTCCGTCGAACGCAAAGGAAACCTGGAGACAATTTACTGGAAAGCGTCGGGAGTTATTGGAAGCGAGGGCCGCCAGACACATGCTCCCCAAATGATGGGGATTAACCGCTACGTGCGTGTACGTCAGAGGGGAAACGGCCGCGGCGGCGGCGCCGCGTGGGGGGCCGTGGGAGCAGCCTGGGAGAAGACGTTACCGCTCTGCTCGCTGCAGCGGATGTGAGAGCTCGAAAACGCCTTTGTCGAAGCCCGCGTTAAAGTGGTAATCCGTGAAATCATTTTGATATTCTAGAAATCTGATACCTAATAAGAAACAGCCATTCAATGTATTTGTGTTATGTACGCTCCTCTACGTGCTGTTGCCGGCGGCGGGGTCCCGCCTTTCCCGGCTAGAATGCAAAGATGGCGAATCCGATAAAGCTCTGGACCATTGTTACCAGAACTCTGGACCATTGTTACACTCCTTACAAGAACGGATACAAGCCCGTCTCGCTCCCTGCTTTCGGGAAATCAGATCACGCCGCGATCTCGCTGCTTCCTGTTTACAGGCCTCTGATCGCGCGGGACCTGGTGATGACGAGGGAAGTGAAGCGGTGGACGGACCAATCAGAGGCTGCGCTTCAGGACGCTCTGACTGACGTAGACTGGGACATGTTCCAATCAAGTTCAAGTGACGTCAGCGAGTTTACGGAGGCTGTAGTAAGTTTCGTGGCTACGCTCGCGGATGAAATCGTTCCCACGGTGAAAGTTCGGATATTTCCAAACCAGAAACCATGGGTTGATAAATCCATCCGCTGCGCTCTGAATGCGCGCACGGCCGCTTACAACGACGGACTTGTATCTGGTAACATGGACAACTACAAAGCGGCGTCGTACAATCTGCGGAGGGCGGTGAGGGACGCTAAACGGACGTACAGAGACACCGTGGAGCTGCAGATGGAGCGGGGGGACACCAGACGCTTGTGGGAGGGGCTGCGAACAATAACAAACTACAAGAGCAGCTCCTCCCCAGCCACGAGTGTGGACGCCTCCCTGGCCAACCAACTGAACTCCTTTTATGCGCGGTTCGAGTCTGGCAGCAACACCGCTAGCTCGCCGGCTAATCGGAGTGACACCGCTGGGGATGAGCGCGCACTCTCAGTGTCCGTGCACGAGGTCAGGAGGGCTTTGATGCGGGTGAACACCAGGAAAGCTGCGGGCCCAGATGGCATATCTGGGCGAGTACTGAAGACCTGTGCTAACCAGCTAGCTCCGGTGTTCACCACAATATTCAACATCTCCCTGGCTGAATCAGTGGTCCCATCCTGCTTCAAGAGGTCCACCGTCGTTCCTGTCCCGAAGATCGCCTCTCCAACCTGCCTGAATGACTACCGTCCGGTGGCCCTCACCTCGGTGGTCATGAAGTGTTTCGAGAGGCTGATTAAGGATTACATCTGCGCCTCCCTCCCCCGCACCTTGGACCCGTTGCAGTTCGCGTACCGGCAGAACAGATCCACGGATGACGCGGTCTCCCAGGTACTGCACACCACGCTCACGCACCTGGATGGCCAGAAGGGGGCCTATGTGAGAATGCTGTTCATTGATTATAGTTCAGCTTTCAACACCATAGTTCCCACCAGACTGGCTGTCAAGTTGTTGGAGCTAGGATTGAATGCTCCGCTGTGCACCTGGATCCTGGACTTCCTCACAGGCCGCCCCCAGGTGGTCAAGGTGGGGAAGTACATGTCAAGCTCCCTCACTCTGAATACAGGATCCCCCCAGGGCTGCGTCCTCAGCCCCCTACTGTACTCCCTGTACACACATGACTGTGTGGCCAGGTCCAGCTCCAACACCATCATCAAGTTTGCTGACGACACCGTGGTCGTGGGCCTGATCACCGACTGCGATGAGAAGGCCTACCGCGAGGAGGTGGCTGACCTGTCACTCTGGTGCCAGGACAACAGCCTACACCTGAACGTCAGCAAAACCAAGGAGCTGATTGTGGACTTTAGGCGTGGATCACAATCGAGGACGCACGCGCCCTTGTGGATTAATGGGACTTCTGTCGATAGGGTGAGCAGCTTCAGATATCTGGGAGTCCACATCACAGAGGACTTAACATGGACTGTTCACACAGACACTCTGGTGAGAAAGGCGAGGCAGCGTCTCTACCACCTCAGGCAGCTGAGGATATTCCGGGTCTCGGTGAGGATCCTCAAGTCCTTCTACTCTGGAGCAGTGGAGAGCATCCTGACAGGCAACATCACTGCCTGGTTTGGGAACTGTACTGCCCAGGACAGGCGGGCCCTGCAGAGGGTGGTGCGTTCAGCTGAACGTACCACTGGAACTACCCTCCCCCCCTTGCAGGAGTTATACACCAGGAGGTGTAGTAGCAGAGCTGCAGGATCATGAAGGATCCTCATCACCCCAACAACGGACTGTTTCAGCTGCTGCGGTCAGGCAAGCGCCTCCGCAGTCACGCAGCGAGAACAGAGAGACTGAGACGGAGTTTCTTCCCTCAAGCCATTAGAACTGTCAATGCTGACCTCACCAGGGGTCCTAACTGAGCCATGCACTAGGCTCCACTACCTACTGTACTGTATGTAGCATACTGTACCGCATACTGTATCACTGTTCAGGGTTGTTCGTGATGCCGTATTGCTGCGCCGTACTGTTGTATACTGTGCTGTATTATCCCAAACACTACCTCACACTATTCACATTCACATGCCACTTTAATTCACATGCCACTTTAAATGCACATATCTGTATATACATAGGCATATTCCTTCTACCTATTCCATTTTATTTCAATTTATTTTTATTGTATTTTATTCTATATATTTTTTATCTTATTCTATAAGTATTCCACTTACTGTATTACGTTTTAGGAGTCAGTTAGTCGGTCTATTAGAAAGGAATTTTCTACTTTTTATTTTATTTTATTTTTGTACTTTTTCCTAGGACTTATTGTGTGCTATCACCGGGTGCGTTGCATTACATTTCACTGCATATATGTATGGAAGTATGTATATGTATGTGACAAATAAAAATCTTGAATCTTGAATCTTGAAGCCGCGCGGCTCGCTGTGCTCCGGGGGTTTAGAAATGGACGAACTCTGCGACGGTCTGGATTCCCGGGACCCGCCCGGCGCCGAGCGTCTCGTGGATTTTTCCGCTTTGGGTCGTAGCCGAACGGGCGTGGCAGTCGTCCGTACCTGAAAGCGGCGAGGTACTCGGCGTCTCCCATGGGGGCGTCCAGGCCTCCGGTCCACGCCACGTTCACGTTGAATCCCTCCCCGGCTCCAGACCCCACCTGGAATGCAGCGAGTTGTGAAAGTGCGTTTAAAATAACCCCGTAAACCTCCAGTGGAGACAAGTGACGGACATACGTCATAAATACTGTGCTATCACCCCCTCCCCGTTTCTCTCTAGTGTCCATGATGGGATGTTTCCTTCCCAGAGTTTGTGTTCAGTCGTACACCCACCTCGGCCGGCGACCCGCTGCCCGGGAAGAAGTTTCCGTCGTCGTAGCGATGGAGCGAGATGTAGAGGACGCTGGGGTCGCTGTAGAACACTTCCTGGGTGCCGTTTCCGTGGTGGACATCCTGCCAAGCGGCGTCAGACGTTAGATGTTAGATGTTAGCAGCCCGGGCAGTACACAATACACAGCAAGAGAAGGTTTCGCAAAAACGTAATTTTGGTGAACAGGTTCTGTTTCCTTATACAGGTACTCCTCACTTAACCACCTACCTGTCTAACCACCGTTCAGACTTACGACCACCTCTCTGACCAGTCTGTACTGTACACTGCGTACAATACCAAGCATTTCATCTCATCACCCTTTATATACTATATACACTATATATACACTATATATACACTATATATACCTTATACACTGCATACACTGTATACACTATATATACTATATACACTATATATACTATATATACATTGTATATACACTATATATATCTTATACACTAGATACATTATATATACTACTATACATTTACTACTATACATTTACATTTAGTCATTTATCCAAAGCAACTTGCAAGGGAGGATAACATTCAAGCTACATTGCGACTATATACACTATATATACTATATACACTATAAACACTATATACACTATATATACTATATACACTATATACATCTCATCTCATCACCGTTCTCAGTCTCAGTATCGTTCCCACAGTCTGTCAGTATTCACTACACTAGCGTTCTCAATGGCCACGCCCCCTAACTGTGAAATGACACTTTATACACTATATATACTATATACACTATATATATTATATATAATGGCCACACCCCCTTACCGTGAAATAACACGGGTCCTCGCTTATCGACCAATTGAATTAACGACCTGGTCCTAGGAACGGAACTCGTCGTTAAGTGAGGAATACCCGTATATTGATTTATTGTCACATTTACAGCAGTTGAATGAGACATTTAGAAGCCCGGATTAGAGCAAAACAAAATAATCTACCGAAGTAAATAAAAGATGCGTATATGACACTATAACTGTATGAAACTAAAGAAAGTACAAGTATATGAATGAGGTCTCTTACCCAGTCAACAATGAGGATCTTACTGGCGCTAAGCTTCTGCTGCAGCTGTCTAGCGGCTATGGCCACCGAATTAAAGTAACAGAAACCCCTAAATGAGAGAGAGACAGACAGACAGAGACAGAAAGAGGAAGATGAAAGTAATTGAATTTTAAAAAATTGCTTTGTTCGAACACACACGAAAAAAATGAAAACATAACATGAGAAAACAAACAACCATAACGAACCAAAAGTTGCATAAAAAGAGAGTTTGTTAAAGGGCTTAATGGTTTTGCTTGATGTGTAACTTGTCTTCTTCTCTTGCTCTACATAAATATTCCTTGGCACACACACACACACACACACACACACACACACACACACACACACACACACACACACACACACACACACACACACACACACACACACACACACACACACACACACACACACACACTCTCTTACATTGGGTTGGAGGGGTCCGCATGGTGCCCGGGCGGTCTGACCACAGCAAATCCGTTCTGAGGAGGAGAGTGGAAAGAACTGTTACTACAACTGCCTTCAACTGTTATTAATCAGAGTCTCATGGGCACCAATGACAAATGAGTATTTAAGTCCTTAAGTTTGGGAGTGAACAGCATCTGGCTGTTGACTCAGTGCGTATTTCCATCTCGAGAGGGCAGGGGCCGCGTGCGTTTCTTTTTTTTGCCGACCTACGGCTTCCACCCTAAAAGGGGCGGAGATATTAATCACGCGACTGCAAACACCTCCGTGTTTGTGACGGAAAACCAAAATCTGATCTGAGTGCCGACGCCGCTTCACGCCGAAATCCAACAAACGACAAGGAGGAGGTTTGTTCATCGCCCATGGAGAGTCAGATTCGGAACGAGAAAAGCTACGACACGGAACGTCTGCATCCGAGCGAGGCTCCGGAACGCCTTCCAACTGTTCATGCGACACGTTTTGGTGCGACACGTAGAAGTTTTGTCAGTCAAGTTTTTTATTGGAACTGGGCTTAAAACGAAGTAAATAAGTCAGGTATATAAAATAATGACGTTATTCACGTTGACCTTGGATGTGACAATATTTACTATCGATAAATCTCTTTTTTTCACACTTTTCACATTTTATACAGAGCTTTAAACTCTCACGGTTTCATGGAAAATGTCCAGCAGATCAACCTACTCACCGTTGTACTGGAAAAAACAAGCCCTTCATTTTCCCAGACAATAATATTATAAAATAATATAGTAATAGTAGTAAAATTTGTAATGTAATGTAAGACAATCATATTTTCTGATGCCAAACTCAGACGCAGTTCATCCGACAGCCACTAGGGGGGAGAGCCGACCGTCGGATGCGATTACAGATTCTGAGCGAAGCGGCCTCCTTCTAAATCCGTCTCGACGTATCCACAATTCCCTCATTTTACCCCTCCGATCCTTCCATTGAATTGACACGTGCGCTCGTGACAGTCTGCAGATGGGTTCAGTTTGGTCTCTCTCACCTTGAGCTCCCCCTTGGCGACCCTGAACGCCAGCTCCGTCACGCTGCCTGCCGCCATGCGCGACGCCGTGGAGGTGTGGGACTCGTTCCAGATGGTGTCATTGTCCACCTGTTGTCACAGTAGTTGTTTTTGTTTAGCGCTGGGGGCCTGTTTTTTTCATTCATAGAAGACGTGTCAAATAAGGAGGTAAACTAAGGACAAAGTAATGGCTGTGGACAAAACGCTCAGAATGCCGACTGCTCTGAACGCTCCGTTTCCAGAGAGTTTTTTTCTACTCTCTGCACGAGCTGATGTCAGCTCGTCACGGATTTATTTATGTGGTCATCTGCTCCATCCGTTCCACCGTGCGTTTCTGTGTTATTATTGGAGATGTATTTTTTGTTTTCCCGACGTTTACATGAAACAAAAAAATCTCCGCGTCCGAGAGTCCCGGTGCGTCGCGGTGCGGTGTCCATGTCCCACAAGCCTGGAGCACGGCAGCCAAAGTCGGAACAAACTTTTAAATGAGGCCTTGTAGATTTAATATGGGTGAAGATTCAGCAACTGGATTGACTACTTCTAAATACAACGAAACCCAGAAGCCATGCTCAAACCCCACTGGCTCACATAAACCGGAACTTGTGTTCAAACCCTATTGGCTCACAGAACTCGTGGCCTAAGGAGGGGAGCGTCAGGAACACCATGGATTAAGAGTTACGTTAGAAATGCTCTTACGCATAATCTGAGCGGTATTTTCAGCAAAGAAAAAAAAATGTTTCGATGACCTCAGAGACCTACATGTATATTCATTTGTTGAAAAGGGGGCATAATAGGTCACATTTAAGAGATAAAGAGCAGCATGCAAGCCGGGTGTCGGCATTCAAGACCTCTTGGCTACAAAGCAGAAAGTTATTTGTTGTGAGGCGTTGTAGATAGGCGTTGTATTTACAAGTTGGATGGAAATTAGGACTTTTAAAAACATCAAAACCGATGCGGAGGTCTGACTTTGTGTTATAGGTGCAGTTCCTATGGCCCTGCTTTGGTGCTCCATTGTTACTGGTTGTCGCTTTAAGAGCAGAATCTTCAAGTATTTTCCCCATTTTTTTACTATAAACAGATCCAAGTTTTATGCAAATTTTTATCCTCTATCTTGGGTTTTTTTTCGTGCGTGTCTTAATTTTGCTCGAAAACTGACATCGCTCGTCCATCTGGCCAAGACAATGAAATCAGCGGCCGCTCTTTTATCTCTGGTCACGGACATGCTGTTCTAGTTAGGCTGAGTCGTCATGGTCCGATACAGGATGCCAGGACAAAAACACCCACTTTTTTTTGGTTCTGTTTTTTTTTTTTGTTTTTTTTGCAAATGTCTCTCTCCTACTCAGTTCTCTTTCTTGGGAAAAAAAAAAAAAAAAAGCCTGCTACCAAGGCATTGTCTTATCCCGTAGAGTTTGCTATAAATCGTTTTCAGAGAGGAATATTTGAATGTACTGTATCTGAATACGAGAATCTGTGTCAAAACTGCAACTGTCTGCTTGTGTGTGTGTGCGTGTGTGTGTGCGTGTGCGTGTGTTGTTACCCCGACACCGCCGCACGGCAGCATCACAAACATCCTTTGAGAGAGGATTCCTACAGGAGAACGACGTAGAGCAACAATTTCTCCAGTTAAGATCACCATATGTTTTAGAGTGGTGGGGGCGGGGGCTTAATCACAACTATAGATCTTCAGCGCTGAACCCAGGTGTGTGACGTACCGGCCAGCTTGCGGTTGTCCAGTTTGAGCCTGTTGAGTGGGTTGGTGCCGTAGAGCAGGACATGGCGTTCCGTGTGCACCGACTGGAGCTCCTCCAGGGTCGCTTTCCTGCCGCGGATGGTCTGCACGGAGAGGGAGCGCGAGCCATCACCATCATGACATTTCAGAGGTGCTACAAATATTAATATGCCACTGTGTATTAGCGTAGTAATTATAGTGTAATAATAATGTAATATAGTGTCGTGTAGTAATAATGATAAAATAGTGTGAAAATTGTGTAATTATAATGTATAATAATTAAATTATAGTGCAATAATAATAACACTATAATAATGTAATTATAGACTTATAATAATAGTGTAATAGAGTGTAATAATGATGCAATTATAGTGTAATAATAGTGTAATATTAACATATAATAATGTAATTATAGTGTTATAATGATGAAATAATAATGTCATTATAGTGTAATAAAAGTGTAATTATAAAAGTGCAATATAGTGTAATAATAGTGTTATTAGAAAGTGTAATATAGTGTAATAATAAAAATAATAGTGTAGTATTAATAGTGTAATATAGTGTAGTAACAATAGTGTAGTAATAACAATAGTGTTGTATATTGAAATAATAGTGCAATAATAATGTAATAATAATAATTTCTATCTATTGGACCAGACCTTTTGACATTTTAAAACATTCAGTACATTTTCCTTCCTTCCATTCTGTTTATTGCAACATTTCGACCATTGACTTAAAATTCCTGTGAAATTTGGATGGAGACATGATTGCGGAGCCTCACGATTTTACAAAAGGATCACAATCAGCTGGAGTAATTGCGATCGGGCGATTATGTAACGACTGTGACGGCTCTGAGCGGAACAGTCTTTCAGGGGAGCTGGAGCCTCACCTCGCACTGGCCCCTCAGGCCCCTCTCCTGGAGCCGGGACCAGATGCTCTGGATCCTCCCGGCGTGCTCGGGGTGGCTGCTGTTGTCTCCGCACGTGCACTGGTGCTTGAGCATCTGAGAGTCATACACTAAGCCTGCAGGCACACACAACTCAGAGTTACACTTTATCTGCAGAATTGAAATTTTCTTTCATTCTTGCGAAACGCGAAACAACACATCAAATGTGCTGTTTAACCAAATGTGTTGTTGAAGCGGAGCAGGATTTGCCAGTTGGTGCCCCCAGTGACCGCGAACGGCAAGTGTTCCATTTGATTACAATTCCCATACAAACTGCCTAAAAAACCGAGACAACACAAAATGTGTCTGTAATTCCAACTCAAATCGGTGAAATTTAACATTTGCTTTTTCTTATTTTGACATCCGGACTTTAATCTAACTTTTTATTTCCTCAACTTATCAGCTACATGGGACACTCAAGACACTGAACTGTCAAATTCTAAGGGTTTGGCCATCTCAGGTTAGGCTAACAATTGAAGGTGGGACATTTTCATTATTACTATTTTCTATTATTACCTGTGTTTTATGTACCTATTCCTATTTCATGAACATTCTTTTCAACTGCGTATTTTCTTGTAACTGTTGGCACAGTTACAAATACAAGTTTTATCTTCTAGATCTACGATTAGATATTACAGATTATCTTGCGACATCAACATCAGCCCGGCGTCTGCCTTACCCGTGGTGAAGCGCGGCTTCTGTGCGGTGGCGGCGTCCGGCACGGTGAGGGACAGCGGCTTGTCGGGCAGGCTGAGGGAGGTGGAGGCCGGGGAGGACTGGGTGCGCGACAGGGGCCGGTGGGCACCGGGGCAGCCGCCGCCGCCGCTGAGCATCATGGGCACCGCCAGCGTCTCCATCTGGGCGGTCTGACGACGCAGCTGCTGCAGCTGCTTCTGCTGCTCCCACAGCAACGACTGGGAGCGGTTGGCGGAGAAAGGGGGAGAGAGTGTTTCGATTTAAAAGCTCACATATTGATGAGGATGCTCGTGATAATGTTTTGTATCGATATATATATATATATATATTTTTTTTTTTTTTTTTTTTTTTTGGAGATTTTATACATTTCTGACTATGGTAGTATTTCATTTAAGCGGAAAATGGTAATATGCATAACTTTCAAACAAAGAATGGATATTAGAATTTTTCAACTTGATTCAGAAAGTGAAGCAAAAGATTTGAATTGGGTTGACTTTTTTCAACTTAGTCCTTATAATTAAAAATAAAACTAATTGAGGGACTGATGAGCAAACAAAAGATGAGAAAACAAACACAACCAAAATAGCTTGAAAACAAAATTAGAAAAACTTATTGTTGGGAATACTAATACATTTCTCACTAAACAAACCAAAAAACAAATACATTTTAATTCATGAAGTGAGAAAGAAAAAAAAGAAGTGCCCCGCCAGGAAAAAAACCCCCCAAAAAAAACCATCAACATGCAATAAGTGAGAAAATGGTGACACTGCCATCTAGAGGACGGACGATCATTATCCTATATCTTATACTATTATTGTTCGTGTTTTGCAGGTTGAGCGCTGAAAACATTTTACTGCGTGGAGTACCATTCAATCAATGTTTATATTTAGTTCAACAAATACACACAGATCTGTGTCTTCAGTGTAGACGTGAGGACCGGCATGTATCCTTAGTGTGTGTGTGTGTGTGTGTGTGTGTGTGTGTGTGTGTGTGTGTTTTTAACCTGGTTGAGTATCAGGGCATGCTGCAGGTTCATCTGCTCCCCCTGGCTGTCGGCCGGCGAGGGCTCCGCCTCCCTCAGAGACTCCGCCCTCGCCCGGCCCTGATAGGCCGGCTCCGTGGGCGGCGTTCCGCCCCCGTCCTCCGAATCCATCTCCTCGGAGGGGATCTGCCGCAGTCTGGGCTTCTCGCTGGACTTGGACATCAGCTGGAGACACACGCACACACACACACACACACACACAAGCACGTACACATACACACACACACACGCACACAAAGGATAAGTCCACGTAGACAGACAGACAGACAGACAGACAGACAGACAAATAGATAGATAGATAGATAGACAAACAGACAGATAGACGGAAAGATAAAACAGAGAGACAGACAGACAGACAGCTCCTCACTTTGCCCAGGTGCGTCTGCTGCTTGAGCCTCTCCAGGAGCTGAGCGCTGTGCTGCTGCTGAAGCAGGTGCGAGTGCAGGGGCCGCTGGCTCTGGGGCAGCGGCTCCGAGCGTGTCCTGCTCAGGGGCCGGTGGGGCTGGGAGACCCCGGGCGGAGCCAGCTGGGTGGAAAACTGCAGCGGAACGGGGCCCAGGCCTGGAACTGAAGCAGGGTGAAAGGGAGAAAGAGGTACAAGCCCTTTTGTTACTGCACTGAAGCAAATATTTTCAGTATATTCCGTTTTCACTACAATTGAAATATCTGTACTCTATCTGTAGCTATGCTATTATTTTGTCTAAATTGAAATTAGCGTATGTATGAAAAGTGCAGAACAAAAGGTAGAGTAGGCACTTTATAGACTCTGTTATGCCAGGGCACTGGATACAACAAGTGGTTGGGGTTACTTTTACTTTTACTACTTTAAGTATATTTAAGAGAACGTACTTGCATACTTTTACTTAAGTACAGAAAATAAATCAATGTGGTATTTTCACTTTTACTAGGTGGAGAGTCATTTTTGTCAACGTATTTGTACTTTTACTTAAGTAAAAGGTCTACTTCTACCACTGCTTGCTCCTATTCATTCATGACACTGTGATCTATATAATATGCAATGCCCACAATAATCACTAGGTGGCATACTAAGACAGGACCCTCAAACTATCAGGGGGCGCAGCACAAATAATGATACCCAAATGCAAATACACTTGTATGAGGCACGGAAATACCTTTAGCGGTCGATCGGGTGCACACGCCCACATAAGACCACCTGTCTACTGCCTCTCACCTGTGAGCAGCGGCGCGTGGACCAGTCCGGAGGGCTCCAGGATGATGACCGGCTGGAGGTGCGGGGACAGCTGGCCGGACTGCTCCTCCCTGCCCAGGGGGAGGAACACGGACGAGCCGCCGGCCGTGACGACGGGCACCCGGCCGATCTTCAGCGAGGACAGGTCTCCGTCCAGCTGCGCGGGCATCGAGACAACATCAACATTCACCTCCTCCTCCTCCTCCTCACCTCGGAGCATCCTTCCAAACGGAACCTGTACGTCATGGTTTAGCATTTACCCGGGCGTTAGCGGGCAGTCCCAGGGTGATGGTGGGGAGCATGGAGGAACTCTGGACTGTGAAGTTGGCTATGGAGCCGTCTTGGAGGAGCAGCCGCTGCGCCTGGAACAGGAAGTTGGCGAAACCACAACGTTTTGTCAAACACACGTTGTCGTCGGATGTTTCCATGTTTATGTTTTGTCAAGTACATGTTGTTGTTTGTTTTTGTTTTTCTTTATCTGTCGTCCACACAGGGATTCTCCCACTCTTGGAGAAAGAATGATGATCAGATGTTTAGAGATTGAAACATGGTGAGGTGGTTTTCCAAAGAGGGGGATTGATGGTGGTTCTATATCACAAAAAAAGCAGTTTCTTGTCATCCCACAGGTCGTCCACAGGACAGAGTTATTGCAGCAGTTATTAATGATGAATAAAGAGTGGCATTGCAGGTTGAGAATTTGAATTCCACTTGCAGACTAACTCTGTCCCGGATGCAACGGCACAAACACCCCGTGTTGTAGGGCCAGCAGGCCAATGAAAACATGCTGCACAGGTAAAAAAAAAAGGAAAAATGTAAAAATACAAGTTGCGCAAATAGAAAAAAAAAAACTAAAAAAGGTTTCATTTGGAGTAACGTTGTGACCTGGAGCTATTAACGTTTTCAGTTGTATTTGCACCCAAACAGAGTAACCTCAACCAAAGCCGACTATTCCGGTTTCTAGACAAAAAATAATAATTTGAACATCCAGAGGTTGGAAAAAAATGACACTTGGCTCATCGAGAAAACGATGTTCGAGAAAATCTAAATGACAAGAAGCTGGTGTCAACGCCTTCAATAAACCTACGGTTGATATCAACGGTTGATATCTATGGTTGATATCTATGGTTGGCCCCTTGATTTCTCCCCCTTAAAGGGAGGCCTTTTTTGGGAGGTTTCACTGGGGCTAGGCTAGATGAACCCCTCTGCAGCCACGCATACAGCTAACACCGTCACCATCGTACCGGACACTGGGACGAAATCGGCGCTGACCTTCTGGTCTGGGTCTGGGGTAAGAAGGACAAAAAGTCAATTGCCAGTCTTCCGAAAGACAATTTGCGGCCTTGACAAATCGCAACCGGGGTGCGGCAGATGTGACTGCGTCTCCCTGATTGCATCCATTAAACAACAGACAGCTGAGAGACGCTCGTTGTGTAAAAACATTTCATTAGCGCAGCTCATGCGCCCGATGCACGTTTTAACACCTGGGCAGGGTCTCGCCCACGACCGGAGACGACCGGTTTGAAGAGGCGTAAAAATAACGCGAGGTGAGCTCGGCCTCAACTCTACGGTTCCCGATCGACTGCGTTATGCACGGATTGTGGGGATTGTGTGCGTGTGCACGTGGGAGGCGGTCCGCTGACCTCGTGCGACAGCCCTCCTGCGGACGGCAGGATGCCGTTCTCGTTGGACAGAGTGTCGTTGGGGGAGCTGCACCCCGAAACTGGAGTGCTACTGCTGCTAGGGGAAGAGTCTGGATAGAAAGATAAAGAGGTGGAGAGAGATGGAGGGCGGAAGGGAGAGGGAGAGAGAGAGAGAGAGAGAGAGAGAGAGAGAGAGAGAGCGAGAGAGAGAGAGAGAGGAGTGATTATGGAGTATCAGGTTTCTCTTTCAGTGACTCTCCCATTTGATTGAGGTCGCCCCGATCATCTTATTCCAAAGACTCACCCAGGGCGTCCGGTACTCTGTGCTTGACGGTGGCGGGAGCGCTCTCCTTGCGGGTGAGCGGGCTCTTGCGGGTGTTGAGGTGCTTCTTCAGCTTGTGCTTGACCTTCAGGTTGGGTTCGGAGGCTGAGACAAAGCGAGACAAAGGCGTCAAAGGCGACGAAGGAACGGATCACATTTAGAAACCAGGACATCCTGAACCAGCATGGGCGCATGTCGGAGTGAGTCAACGGACTGGTTTGGGTGTCAGTCTGCCCTTCAGATCACACGTCTAAAGAGAGGGCAGGGTGCGGGTCCAAAATAAATTAAATGACACACACACAGAGAGAGAGAGAGAGAGAGAGAGAGCGAGAGAGCGAGAGCGAGAGCGAGAGAGAGAGAGAGAGCGCGTAGGAGAATGCGGAACCTCATAAGAATCTTCGGCCACATCTAAGCTCTCAGTGTGGGGTCTGTGGACCCCCAGGAGACCTTGAGGAGGGTCCAGGGGGCCCCCAGGGAAATGATTAATATTTCAACGTCATATTTATTCCATTTACAAGATGTTAGCACCATCAGAGAATGTCCAATAACGACTGTTTCGATCCTAGCTTCACAGTCGTCTCCCCAGCTACAGTAAAGACGGGTGTGGAGGTTTGGACTAAATCACATCTAACGAAACAGATCTTCACAGATTGGGGGTCCCAGAGGGAAAAAAAAAAATCTTGTCAAATGGGCCCGGTGGCCTTAATGGGTGTCAAATTGTGTGTCTCTGTCACCTGCTCTGCGTAGGGTGGGCTCGTCCGGGCCCTCGCTGGACTGTGGCGGAGAGGAGACCAGGGACTGAGAGGGAAGGCTGGGATCCGGGACCAACTCTCTGCCCAGACACAACAGTTAATAGGTTAGATAATAGATAATATATAGATAATTAGATAGAAACATGATATATAACTCAGTTACAAAATTAGATGAACTGTGTGTGTGTGTGTGTGCTACCTATACGCCACGGGCGACGGGGTCGGCGGATTGGAGTTGGTTCTCTCCAGCGCCGCCTGTTTCTGCTTCTTCAGGATCACTTCCTGTAGTTTCTGCTTCACCAGGGAACTGGCAACCGCGCCTGTCAATCAAACTCAAACGTGAGCGGCGGAAAGGCCCCGAGGAGAGCTCAGCAACCAGGATAGAGCGCAGGAAACGCTGAAGCGACGGGAACATGGAGTTTAAGATGGGTCCTCACTTACCAGGTGTATTTACTCTGACCTCACTTTGATAACAGTACAAGAACGTGTGTGTGTGTGTGCGCGCGCGCGCGTGTTTGTTACTGTACTGGTGAGGACCGGTCAGCAATTGACTATTTTTTGGCTTAAAAGGGTTCCAGAAACTTGGGTTCTCACTACCAGGTGGATTTACACAGACCTCACTTTGATAACAGTACAAGAACGTGTGTGTGTGTATGTGTGTGTTACTGTACTTGTGAGGACCAGTCACCCAATTTACTTTGTTTTGGCTTAAAAGTGCACCAGAAACTTGGGTCCTCACTTACCAGGTCTATTTACTCGGACCTCACTTTGATACAGTACAAGAAAGTGTGTGTTTGTATGCAGTATCACAGGTACAAGGTCTGTGTGTGTGTGTGTATGTGTGTGTGTGTGTGTGTGTGTGTGTGTGTGTGTGTGTGTGTGTGTTTGAGAAAGAGTGAGTGTGTGTATGCATGTAATGGAACAATGTGTGTGCAGAGGTGTCGGGAGGTGTCAGAGTTGACAGGGTCAATATTGACTCGGTCGCGACGCGTGTGTACAGAGGCCTCCTATATTTAACTCCAGTGTTACAAGCTGATGTTATCGCTGCGCAGGGGAGCTATTTGTATTCTAAAGCCGGACCGCTCCGTGGCTTCGTAATTCAGCTGCCGCCAGCCGCAGGTGACTGCGCCGACTCGGAACGATAAGATGTCAACAGCAAGCAAAACTACAACTCCTGTTGATTCCGAACCTCGGTCATACCTGAGCGGTTCATTGTGTCCGCATGGGCGCGCTAAAAACAAGACTAAGGTTTGGTGTCAGGGGGCTTTTATTTTGTTATCAGGGCAGAGACTTTTAATTTGAAAGCGGTGTTTCCTCTGACCTTTCACCCATGTCGGCTCCGCTTACCCACACCGGGCTCACCGGTTGGCGTAGCGTAAGGTCAGCTTGTGATTCAAGAGGTTTATTTGTCACATACATGTACATACGTTCATACAAACATGCAGTGAAATGTCTTAAATATAGATGACATAGATGTGAAGATAGATGTCTACATATGTGTTATTTCCTACCTCATTTCAATTTGGATCTCTTTCTTGACTGCACTGCTTGTTGCGCGAGTTTCCCTCCAAATTTAATAGTTAGTTTTTAATTGTTAGTAATTAAGAGTGTTGTTTTATCTTAGTTTGCCTTTAAAGAGTGTAAAAAGGGGTGTACACTGAATGCTTTAATTAATTAAGGAATTTATTTATTTATAACATTATTTATTTTTAACATTTTGCTGGATGTTTTATTTTTTTTTTAAGTTTAACTTTTTGCACTTTTTATTTTAGCACAACTTTTTTTATTAAAAAGTGTGTTCTTACTTACTTACTCCCTGTGAAGCACTTTGATTTGCAGCCCCTGGATGA
Source organism: Zeus faber (assembly GCF_960531495.2). NCBI lineage: Eukaryota > Metazoa > Chordata > Actinopteri > Zeiformes > Zeidae > Zeus > Zeus faber. The sequence continues at coordinate 6,714,885 of NC_137194.1, read as the reverse complement.
ATTGTGTTATAAAATAAATTATTATTGGTATTATCTTTATCAGTTATTAATATTACTTAAATACTTGAATACTCTTCTTCTTTCCGCTGCTCCCGCCACAGCGGATCATATCATCGAAATACTTGAATACTATAATTTTTATATAATACTATACAACAAATAACTACACAGCTGTTTATTATTATTACGAGTTCATTATTTATTTTACTTATACATATGTTGTTCTGTGTATCGCACTGGGCTGCAAATATATATATATATATATATATATATATATATATATATAATATTTGTGTGTCTGTGTGTGTGTCTCACTCTGTTGACTCTTGTCCTTGTGCTTAAGCTGCTGCAGCTCCTGCTGCTTGTCCTGCTGCTCTTGCTCCCGCCTCCGCTGCTCCATGTTGAACTGGAGCAACACACACACACACACACACACACACACACACACACACACACACACACACACACACACACACACACACACACACACACACACACACACACACACACACACACACACACACACAATGAGCTTTGTTCTTTTAAGACAGTTGATATACATATCCATTATCAGGTTTTGTCCCTCCCTCCTACCCTGATGTGCTGGTGCAGCTGCTGCTGGGAGAAGGCGCTGCAGGGCTGCGGCGGCGAGAACTGCCCGAGGAGGAGCGGCGGATGCAGCGGGGTGAGCAGCGCCGTGTCGGAGCCGTGGCCGGGACGAAGGCCCCGCTCCCCCACCCGCAGGTCCATGGGCGTCAGCGGCGACGTCAGGTGGCGGAACAGCGGTGCGGCCAGCGTGGAGTCTGGGAAAGAGAGGGAGGGGGACGAAGAAATGTAACCATGCCGAGTTGCACTGTATCCCCATGTGATCAAGATGCATGCTCTGTTTTGTGTCTGAATCAATTCAAATAAATACACATGATGACACGTGTGAAATTAAGAAAAAATCTCTGTGAAGCACGCTCAAGTTGGAACGACTTTCAATTTTTTTTAAGTTCATTCATTTTGGGAGTTTTGTGACTTATATGTCTAAAAATGCCGCCTCTCAGTGCTGTATACTAAATTTGACCAGTATTTCAATGTGATGAGCCGACGCAGGATGTGAATGGAGGAGGTGTCCATCGCGCTGCAAACCTTTCGTCAGCCTCTACCAACGCTCCTCTGCGGCTTCGACGCGCTCCCGGCGCACCCTTTCCTATGGTCCCAACATCTCTCTCTCTCTCTCTCTCCTTCTCCTTTTTTCTCCCCCACCACCTCCCAGCCCCTTGGTGTGTCCTGGCTTGTGTTGTCTGATTTCCATGCTCTTTTGCATGCCGCTGGGTCTATTTGCATTGCGTGGCTGAGTCAATGGGAAAGATTGCCTCATCACAGGATCCAGGAAGGGGAACGGCTTTGGGAAAGAGCTGGGGGAGGTTGGTGTGCCTCCGAAATGTGCGCACACACACTCACTCTTTCAATCACACACATGCACACACACAAATAACCTACACACACGCAACAGGAACAATCACCCCACATTTTTAACCTGTACAATCAAAACACACTAAAGAGATGCATTGTTGCTTACACACATGCACACACACACACACACACACAGAGACACACACACACACACACACACACACACACACACACACACACACACACACACACACACACACACACACACACACACACACACACACACACACACACGTGAAGAAACTTGTCTGCAGCACATACTTGTCACAAACACACGAGCGGGCACACTCACACATGCCAGGTGCTAAAAGTCTATTTAAGCACACTGTCTATTACGCACATGTGCCATATAAAAACACACACAAACACACATTTGTGTGTGTGTGTGGCACTGAAAGACGGATGACTTCATCTCCATTCTGCTGAATGTGTTGCCTATGCAGAGCCTGGTGCTGTGATGTCAACGTGTGGAGACAACCTGGAAACACACACACACACACACACACACACACACTACCTAATTTTGTGTGTCAAATCGGAATGGAAGTTTGTGTGTGTGTGTGTGCGTGTTTGTTTTACTATAATTGTGAAGACCGGTCACCAAATTGACTATTTCTTTGGGTTAGAAGTACACCAGGAACATGGGTCCTCACTAACCAGGAATCTTTACTCGGACCTCACTTTAGGCGTTTTCGCTCCAAACAGTTCTCGGGACTCCGTGAGGGGAAGCAAGAACTAGGTGTAATTTAAAAGTTAGTTCCGACTTTCTTAAGGCAAGGGCTCAAATTGGGACACCGCACGGGGATTATGGGGCACGCCTTCATTCACTCAATTAAATGAAATAAATACATCTGCACTAAAAATACATATTTATTGTTTTTTTAATTCTATTGGTTATTTTTTATCAATGCGTATATGATTCGTATATGTGGGCTGGTCAGAGCGATGCGACTCGACCGGGCAGACTGTCCTCAGTGGGCCGGGGGCTAGGGACCGGCGAGGGGCCGTGGACCCCCCAATCTCAGTGCACTTACGTCGCGGAAGTTTCCTCTTGGGCCGGTTAGTCCTGCCCTGGAGTAGGAGCTAAAAAAGTTCCTCAAAACAGAGTTCTAAGAACTAGGAAGGTTCCTCGTTCCTGCAGTAGGTACATGAAAAAAGGGACGGTTCATCCAAAAGGTTCTTAGAACTATGAAAAGGTTCCTGCGGTGCGAACACTCGTTTTAATAGCAGTACAAGAATGTGTGTGTGTGTGTGTGTGTTTGTGTCCAACACCAACGAAGTAGGACTTGAAAAAGACTCCATATAGGAAGTTATTCTCACTGGGGCCCCCTGCCGGCCAGTTAGGGCACAATTTGAGACCTCCTCTTTTTACACGTGTTTATTTGACCATTTTCTGACATAATCTGCTTTTCCTCTGGCTTCACTGGATAAAAAATAGATCTTTGTTGTGATCGCCCCTCTCCGCCTCTCTGCGTATTACTTCTCTTTGGATCTGTAGGGGCAGGGGCTGTACAACTGAGCGGTGCCTCAGGAAGTCCCTGAGGCTCATTAAGGAGCCAGCACACCCACACAACAGCCTGTTCTCCCTGCTGCCCTCAAGGAGGAGACACAGGACTCTCAAAACAAGCACCAGCAGACTGAGGAACAGCTTTTTTTCCTCAGGCAATAAGAATTTGTGAAAAAATAACACACGCACACACACACACACACACACACACACACACACACACAAACACAAACACACACAATCTAACCATCTGTGCAATATGACCATTGATTATTGACAATTGATTGTACATGCACCTTTATACTGCTTTTTATATTAATTGCTGCTTTACCCTTTATTGTTTTTACACCCTTATTGCTGCTATTATAATGATATATATATCGGTGCCTCCGAGCCTAAGAATTTCACACGAGTGTACTTGTACAACCGGAGCGACAATAAACATCTTGAACCTTGAATGTTGGAGGCTTCCAGATCAAGCCACTAACACTGCAACATCTGTGTTTTTTGTTTTTATAGGAGGCTTCTCCAACCCAAACGACCTGCACACCTGATCACACCAAGGAGGGACAAGGCTATTATTCAGCAGAGGGAGGAGAGGGGGGGGAGAAGTCGAGGTGAAAGTAAATACAGTTTGGGGAGAACAAACTAACTAGCTTATACAAGAGGTTAAAAAAATGGCTTGGTCACACACACACACACACAGACACACAGACACACACAAGAGAGGTTGGGAACACCAGTGTCTCTCTCTCCTTTTGCCTCCCAGGGGCTATAAATAGCAAAAGACACACTGGCCTAACATTTACCTACACTGGACTTATTGTTTCCACCTGCAGGGGGGGGGGGTAGATTACAGACACACACACACACACACACACACACAGACACACACACACGGACAGACACACACACGGACAGACACACACACACATACAGTCACATGCTTCACATTCAAACACACACAGGGAAATTTACACACACACTTGAGGAATGACCCAATAATGATGTTAGCTCCAGTTTCCAAAAAGAAAGATAGCTTGTTGGTGTTTGGTATGTTTGTGTGTGTGTGTGTGTGTGTGTGTGTGTGTGTGTGTGTGTGTGTGTGTGTGTGTGTGTGTGTGTGTGTCTAAGAAGCAATTTTGGAAAAAGGAGAATAGTACAGTGCAAAGAAAGAAAGCAAGAAAGAAAGAAGGTGAGAAAAAAAAACAAAAGAGAGAAAATAAAACATAAATGAAAGAGAGAAAAACAAAAAGAAAAAGAAATGAGTAGGGAAAAAATAATAAAGAAAGAAAGAAAAATGTAAGAAACAATAAGAGAAAGAAAGTAAAAAATAAATAGTCAGAAAAAACAAAAGACAGAAAGAAAAACATTGAAAGGAAGAAAGAATTTTTCAAAAGAGAAAAAATAAATGAAGAAAAGAAAGAAAGAAAGAAAGAAAGAACGAAAGAACGAAAGAAAAAGAGCGAGAGATGCATCACCTCCAATGAATGCCAGCTATTGTGGCAGCTTGAATCATGCCCTCCACTGTGTGTTATGTTTTGTTCAGATTGTTTGGTTATTCCTGGTTGTGTGCTGGCGCTTCCATAGAGTTCCATTGTCCTCGGCGTCCGCACGCTGGAGGAGATCGCTCATCGCTGCCAATCAATGACTGACACTTTTGTAGCCCGGGGAAAAAAAAAAGTTATGAAACGAATTTTAATGACATGACAAAACAAGCCAGGAAATGAAAGTCCCGTCCACATCGACTCCCACTGCGAGGGCGATATACATCGTTATAATATCGATATCGTGATACGAGACCTGCTATCGTCTGGGACTTTGGTTGATCGTGATATCGCGATTAAGTTAAATGTTGTCCTAAAATGTTGACATTAGATTAATGCAATTTTGAGAATTTCATACCCCTACCTGCCTCTACCTGCTGGCTTTTGCTTATTTTCTTTTTCATTGTTACTATTTGATTAAGGTAAAGCACTTTCAGTTGCATGTTGTATATGAAATATGCCATTACAATTAAGATTATTATGATTAGTTATTATAATTATTATTATTACTATTAATAATAATAAATAATAATAATAATAATAATAATAATAGTATGTGTAAATATCTTTCAAAACATAAGGTGATAACTATCACCAAAATAGTACCATATTATATATTAGATTACTGTTCTTATCGTCATTGACGGACTATTTTAATTGTTATTTTAATTCGAGGAGATCCAGTAATAACACTTTGGGGATTTGTTTTGTTATTAATAAAACTATATCCCTGTGTGTGTGTGTGTGTGTGTGTGTGTGTGTGTGTGTGTGTGTGTGTGTGTGTGTGTGTGTGTGTGTGTGCGTGCGTGCGTGCGTGCGTGCGTGTGTCTGTGCGCAGACAAGCCTACCGCAAAAAAAAAAAAAAAAAAGACTTCTCGCCAATACCAGGACTGGTTGTACAGGAAGGACAAGGCTGAAACTCCCTCCGTACCACGCTCTACCTTCCTCGCAAATAAAAGCAAGAAATATTTGAATATTTGTTGCGGGAGCAGCGCAGAGACGTAAGGTCGGTCAGTATGAGATATCCCAGAATAACACACAGGGCAGAGTACATTATCAGTGTTATATCATTTTTAAATTCAACTTTCATCATTTCACCAGACATTATGAACAATTTTGTTTTTTTGGTCTATAACGTGAATGAACCAAATTTCAAATTTCCCAGTTTTACACATGTTATCATAGTGACATTTTTACACTACATTTTTACACTTTTACAGTTTTTATCACTGTGACATTTTTACACCCCCCCCCCCCACACACACACACACACACTTAAATCCAGTCCGTCCAAAACTCATTGTACATCCACTCTGTTAATTGTAATGATGGAAAGAAGGAATGGGTCCTGATCTTTTTCCATAAACAGTAACCATTACTTCAACAGCATTACAGTCTAGATTTGCGTTTTGTTTTTTTTTAGTTTTAGGTCCTTTTGAATATGAAATATATGATATGTGACATGGGAAAAGTAGTCACTAATAATAATTTTCATATTAATGTTAATTAAAATGTTTGCATCATCATCATTGGAAGTGACGTAGATTTTGAATTTCACTGGACTGGACTCTAAGCTCTCTCTCTCTCTAACTGTTTTGTTTGTTGGTTCCTGCTGAGGTGGTATGACTTACTGCAAATAAAGGAACCTTAAAACTCAAAGCCTCTCACTGTCTCTCTCTCTCTCTCTCTCTCTCTCTATTTCTCCATCTCTCTCTCTGACACCAGGAGGGATGGAGGGAGAGAGAGAAAGAGCTGGAGAGAGAGAGAGAGAGCAGAGAAGGGGGCGGCCAGAGGACCAAGGAGTGATAGAGGAGAAGAAGAGAGGAGGGAAAGCTAAACAACAAGGAAGGAGGGGGTCGACAGTCGTTTAACAACCTGCAGCTCCGTCTCGTCGCTCCCCAAACACTGCGTGGAAAGTGACATCCAGCCATTGTGTCTCTGGGGTGACAGAAAACACACACACGCACGCACGCCCGTGCGCGCACACATACACACACACACACATAACAAACATACAAATGCGCTCGCTGTAAGTCAACACTCGACGTGGCAGACGCCATCACTCCGTGTGCCTTCGTCTCATATCCAAATATAGTGTCATCGCCTTCTGCTATTTTGACTTTGTGTGTGGTGACTGTGTGTGCGTGTGTGTGTGTGTATGCGTGTGTGTGTGTGTGTGTTTTACTATACTTTACTATACCTTACTCCCAATTGACATTATTGTGGTTTAGTAGTGCACCAGAAGCCAGGGTCCTCACTAACCAAGTGTATTTACTTGGACCTCACTTTGATACCAGTACAAGAATGTGTGTGTGAGTGTGTGTGTGTGTGTGTGTGTGTGTGTGTGTGTGTGTGTGTGTGTGTGTTTGTGTGTGTGCTTTGAGACAAAGACAATATTGCCTGTTAAATCTTGCTGATTACAAAAAGGAGGGAAAAGGAGACAAAAGTGGATCGAAAGCAGAGAAGTTAAAACATAACAGAAAGAAAGAGGAAAGAAATCAAGAAAGAACTGAAAGAAAGGAGAGGCTAAAAGAATGAAAGTATGTAAGAAAAGCAAAAGAAATAAAGAAATAGTGTCAGAAAATATATAAGAAAGGAAGAAAGAAAGAAAACAAAGAAAGCTATGCATGCACTGGGATGAAGAGGAGAGAAGAGGGGGATAGGAGGATAGAGGAGATAGCAGACGAGGAGGAGATAAAAGACGAGAGGAGGAGTGAGGACAAGGTGGAGAAATGAGATGAAATGATAAAAAGAATAAAGGGAGATGGAGGAGAGAGGTCGGGGGGGGGGGGGGGTATTAGCGGGACAACCCGACACCCCTGAGAAAGTGAGGGGGGAGACACCACACACCCACCCACCCATCTGACCCCGCAGCCCTCCATGCAGGCACCCTCTTAAGCCGGGGGTGACACAGGCCAGAGTGTGTGTGTGTGTGTGTGTGTGTGTCTTTTGCTATTCTTGTGAGGACCAGTGCCTGAATTGACAATTTTTTGGGTTTAGAAGTGCACCAAAAGCATGCCTCACTACCTCAATACCAGGTGTATTTAGTTGGACCTGACTTTGATGCCAGTATGAGAATGTGTGTGTGTGTGTGTGTGTGTGTGTGTGTGTGTGTGTGTGTGTGTGTGTGTGTGTGTGTGTGTGTGAGCTAACGCGAGGCTTTGACTAGAACAAGCTGCAGAATTAACCCGACACCTATTTTCTTTCTTCCTTTCCTTTTGTTCCCACCAAAGAATTTGTGTGTGTGTGTGTGTGTGTGTGCGCGCTGGTGCGGGTTGTTTTTCATACACTATATCTATCTATCTAGCTATCTGTGTGTGTGTGTGTGTGTGTGTGTGTGTGTGTGTGTGTGTGCGCACGTGCTGGTTGTTCCTCATACAGTATATATATCTATCTATCTATCTGTGTGTGTGTGTGTGTGTGTGTGTGTGTGTGTGTGTGTGTGTGTGTGTGTGTGTGTGTGCGCTAGTGTGAGTTGTTTCTCATATTTCTATCTATCTAGCTTGTGCGTGCGTGCGTGCGTGCGTGCGTGCCAAGCTATTCTGGTGTCGTCGAAACGAAACAAACGCGAGGGGGGAGTTTGCTCGTTCTTCTAAACGAACGACAGTTCGGCGAGGTTGGGATCTGGAGGGACCTCGTAGCGTGGTGTCATGCCTCGTTTGCTCTTTGATTTGTTTTCCAAGTGTGTCCCCGCCTGCTGTGAACGCCCAAAGACGTCGATGTAAACAAGTGATAAAGGGATCACACACCCCAACCATGAACGCGGTCTGTGTAATTTGCAGATGTAATGCTGTACGGTAAAATACTGGCACAGGTGTCGCGTTTCCATCGTGGATTTAAGGTTGAACATGGAGGGTAAACGTGAGCCACCCGTCTCCCAGAAAAATGTTCAATTCATCTGCAAGCCATGTGTTGTTGTTTTTTTGTTTTAGCGCGAGTCGCACTTCGTTTGTAAAGCTATTCTGAAAAAAATGTATTAAACAGAAATTGGAAAAACCCGAGATACTCGGATTGGGTGTTGGGTCAACCCAGGGTCACGATCCGATATCGACGAGACGATCGCTGACGTGCGTTACAAAAGAATTTCCCGTAACAAATTCAGTCTCACGCAAAAATGTCATGTTTCAAATCATTTGTGACTGTGGCGGCATGTAATCCAAGTTATCCGTGATTAGCGATTTTCAAATCGATTCAGAAATGTATTTTAACGAGGATCAGGATGGACATGTGGATCAGACTTACTTCATTATTTCGGAAGCCGTAACTAATAGAACACTGAGGGACCAAGGCTCTATGTTCTGATACCAGGGTTCAATCTGGCATTACTCAATAAAAATTCAAGGAGTGTCCAGTACATTTTAAGCGCAATTTTTGCCATTGTCAAGGACTTCACGCAAAACAAATGTAGCCGACTTTCAATATGATCTTAATGAATTTAAAAGTAATATAATTTTAGTTCTCAACCTCATTGTCTATTATTTATATTAGTATATCTATTATATCCGGTATCTATTTCCAACCAGACCGGATTGACATTACCCTGGCGTATTACGTTACGATTTGAAAAACAAAACCAGGGCGACTACAGGTTTTCAATTATCACTTTTTTTTTTTTTCAAGGACTTTTTAAGCACCTCAATACAAAAGCAGGAATTTTCACGGTAATTCTGCACTTTCATTTCTGAGGATGAAATTCAAGGCCCTATAAGCATTGATCCTTTGTTTTATCTACACTACCACTCTTTGCAAGTGATTATTTTCTATTCCTTTGCTGTTTTACTGTTTACGTAATAATAATAACAATATATAGTAACAATATTTTTTAAATACATTTCTAACAGCCTAATAACCTCGACTGGAACATGAATTCAGTTTGTTCCCTTTGTTTCGATCTAGAACAAGAAGGCATAAGAGACGGAGAGACACTGGCCTTCACAATCAACAACTTTGAGAATATTTTGACAAGCGGCGATAGAACGTGGACTTTGACAG
>NC_137194.1:6687878-6700378 GCF_960531495.2 Zeus faber | reverse complement strand
CCGTCGCTGATAAAGGAGAGGACGAGATAGCGCCACGTCAGCCCACGCGGATCCATCCACGCCGCCACTTCTGGCCAAACTCATCAACGAGGCCCCCAGACGATCAAGCGCCCCACGGAGAATTTCTCAATAGCGCGTTGTGTTTCATCTTTTTTCCCCAATCTTATCCACACGCCCATCTGACCGAATTAGAAACGAGGGAGCAGGGGCCCCCGCAGAAGGACGAGATGTGGCACTCATGTAACTTTTACCATAAATAACTCTGGGATCAACGAGGCTCTCGATGAGAGGCCTCATGTGAAGACGCCAGCGCACAAATATGAAGCATAATGACACATCACTGGCTTCTCTCTCTCTCTCTCTCTCTCTCTCTCTCTCTCTCTCTCTCTCTCTCTCTCTCTCTCTCTCTCTCTCTCTCTCTCTCTCTCTCTCTCTCTCTCTCTCTCTCTCTCTCTCTCTCTCTCTCTCTCTCTCTCTCTCTCTCTCTCTCTCTCTCTCTCTCTCGGGGGGGGGGGGGGGGGTCCTCATGAATATGCACAGTCACACTCTGCCCGTGTTCGCGTCGGCCAACAAAGCGAGGAGGACATTAACATTCCTGCGAGGCACTTGGGCCCCAACATGGAGATGCACGCAAGTATGCACGCACGCGCACACACAGACACAGTCACACACACACACACACACAAAAAAAACAGAAACACAGAGTTCAAGCACAGTCACACAAACTGAAACTTATCTGCTCAATATTGGTGCGCGCACACACACGCCTTCCTTCTATAAACATTCCATGTGTCCCTCTCATCCTCTACTTTATGTTGAACAACTACACACGATCATTCAATGCACTCTACCGCTCATTATACAGAGAGAGAGAGAGAGAGGGAGAGGGAGAGGGAGGGACAAAAAGTCCAACAGACGAGAGGCAATACCCTTACCTTCTGCTAAGGTGGGGTTATCTGGATCCGGGGTTAGTATCCCAGTTACCCGAATGAACCCGAGATGAGCAGCCGTCCGTGCCCGGGTCGGAACGCGAACGCGGGACTAAAGCGCAGGGTGGGGGGGGGGGGGGGGGGCACACAGCATGATTATAATGTTTACCCGGTGCGAAGCGAGGGCCGGTGGCAGAACCGCCACAGGCTAATTGAACGCCTCACAAACTACCAACGTATTTTCTTTCGAAGCCAACACTTAGGAAGCATTTTTTTTTCCCCTCCTCGAAATAGCCGAGAAAAAACAAAGGCCAAACGAAAACATTACATCAGCAGGACCCCGTCGGTTTCCAACGCACGCGTTTTGCTCCGGGTTACGCATCGTTCCACGGCTGCGCCGCGGGCGACTCTGTCCTTCCCCTGGGGGGTGCCAGCTTGGAAAACGGGCCGTCAGCGCTAACCTTGAAAACTTTTTGCCGTCAGCGGAGCGGATGCAGTGGATGCGGGGGTAGGGGTCGCCATCGTACATAAACACACAGGACAAAAACATTGACATGGGCCTAATCTGCCGGTTGCCGACGCTAAACTGTCTGATAACTGGGAAAGATGGCCGGGGCGAGAGACAGAGCGAGGGAGAGGGAGAGAGAGAGAGAGAGAGATGTCCAGAGGGGGCAAGAGGCTGTTGATGGATACCAATAAAAAGAGCAGTAACAGGCGGCCGAGTGTACGTGGGAGCAGCTAGCAGGTTAATCCAATGCTAATCGATCTGACACAGTGCTATAATCTAAAAGGTCAGTGTTAACCCAGGCCACAGTACCCCCACCACTCTCTCTCGCCCTGTCTCTCTCTCTTTTTCACGTGCACGTTTTTTTACAGCGAACTTGTAAACACACGCGCACGTATGAGCGCGTAGACACACGGAATCAGCCCCAGGGCCCCCGGGGGTGGGGTTACAGGGTATAACATTACCCCTGCGGTATCAAGTGATTTCACGCACCTAGAGGCAGGACAATCGGGCCATTTATTTCCCGGGGTTCAGAAATAGAATTCTCTGCTGTAACCACCGGTCGCCGCCGCTCGCCCTGGAACCGCCTGTGTCTGCAGATGGTGTAAAGCTCCAAAGCAACCAACACTCGCTACTCTTGCCCGCCACCACCGCTACACCACTTCTGCCCTGCAACCCCTGCGACCGCCCACAGATGAATCATTGACGGTTTCATACTCGAATGAGGGCCGGACGGGTCCCTCCTGAAGAATTGTCCACAGAAAGTCGCCGAAGATAAAAATCAAATATTGCCAAGTATCGTACTCGGTTGAAAGGCGTTGCCCCCTCTCCGTCGCATCCCTTTCATTTCTCCGCTCCCGCCCGCCTCGCTTCGCACCGTCCCAAGCCAACGACAAGCGCACGTGTAGAATGTGTATCGAAATTCAAGGGCTGTATCCAACCTAAAATCTGTTCAATGTGAATATTCAACTATCAAACAGACCCCGGCGCTTAATGTTTAAAGACCGTAGTATCGATAAGCTCCGACGTTACAGGTACTGTAAACAGCATTAGAGAAATTAAGAAAATGTATTTTCTTTTTATTTATGTGATACAACCCAAGTACAACTTGCAATTAATTTAAGATATTAGTCTAAAAAGCATTTTTGCATTTTATTATTATTTATTATTATCCATCGCCGGATATATGGAGATATGCGCGAGGGGGGCGGGGCCAGCTTCCTCTGCCAGCCTCTCACACACGCACAAGGAGACGAGGGCGTAGACTGCGCCCCGAAGGCCCCCCCTCCATGCGTAATGCGCAGAATCCCCCCCCCCCCCAAAGAAAATAAAAAATAAACAAAACACTGCTCAACTTGAAAAGTCTCAGGCGACTGACGGGTGTCGACTGATGATTCGACTGGTTGACTTTCAGCTTTCCTTTCCTGCGTTCTCTCCTCTCTCTCAGTTTCGGCTTCTCTTTTCCACAAGCTAAGGCGAAAGGATCCGCACACGCACGCACGCACACACACGCACACACACACACACACACACACACACACACACACACACACACGGAGGAAGAAGTGACTGCAGCCAAAACAGTGGAACTAACGCACAAACTGGCAACAGCACATGACAAAATAATGGATGCAGAGGAGCCCTTCCGCCAGAGCAAACTCAAGGCCCCTCCCGGAGCATCTGTGAGCGCAAATTCAATTGGAAAATGTATTACGGCCAGAAAAGCTGCCACAATTTTCTGCGATCAAGTCAACTCAGTCGGATTTTTTGAACTCTGCTATGAGTTGGCAAGTCCCTTGTTCTGAGGACTGACGGACAGCGACACAGGTACCAAGCTGTGACCGAACACTTTGAGCTGAAAAGTCCTTCAAAAAAAATGTTAAATGGTATTGTTTTTTAACTGAATCACTGTTGTAGTGTTTGAAGCAATGATAATCAGAAAAAAAAAAATTTTTTGAATCGATAAAGCAACCTTGAAGATGGAAACGTCTACCGAGTTGAAAGAATTGCGCATCAACACATTTGATACAGAGCTCGGTATCAGAATTTTTGGTCACGGGGATACTCGCTCAACGGTGACATACCGACATGAGTGCCGGTTCAGCCCTCACAGACGCCAGCCGACCAAGAAAAACGGTAGCCCTGTGTTAGCTGACCCCAAAGGGCTTCCAGCGAAACCAAGAAGAGCGGGATGAACAATTATCGTCTTGTCTTCTTGTGGCCAATGCCTTGAAGACAACCTGGACTCCAGGTCAGATACGCAGCTCCCACACCTGGCCCAGAAGGCATGGGGTTTATCCTGGCGTTCGGTTCAACGCAGCAGGTCTCTGAGCTCCGCGTCACGTGCCAGCGTGCGGCGGCGGCCAAAGAAAGCGGGTTTAATCTTTACACTTTTTTTTTTCCCCGTTTCTTTGGACTCTTTTTTTTTTTTACGTCCCAGAGAGTTTCCGGCTTAACAAGCTTTGCGTCAGCGGAGGCGACTGAAGTTTGTGGGTCTCATGTGTGGAGCAGGTTTCAACGCAGTCGGGCACAACCTCAGACTGCTAACCCTCCTCCTCCCCTAGGATGCCCGGCATCAGGGCGGCGCGCAGTGGAAGAACCGTGGAAGTGTGTGTGCGCGCAAAAAGAAAAGAAAAGAAAGAAAATGGGAACGAAGAGACTGGAAAAAAGAAACGGCGGGCGAGCGAGATGTAGAGATAGAGGGAGACCGGGAGAGATGGGAAAGAGTGGAAGGGGCACAAAGGAGAGAGCCCGTGTCACTCGGCCTGGCTGGACAACACACATGTAACCAGACCCAACCAACACGACCATGACCTCACTGGGTTTTTCCACAGACAGGCAGTCACACGCACACGCACACACACACTACATATACACGAACCCACATAAGGCAAAGGCCGACACACATAAAACACATTTCGGTCGCACTTGAGCATGTGTGCACACTGGCAGACGCACACACACACACACACACTCGCAGACGCACACACACCCACACCCACACACACACCATGCTGTAACTGGAGCCTGGCACAGAGTGAGCAGACTAGCAGAAACTGCCATTCAGAGCATTGCGCATTGTAATCCCACACACACTGCGCTTATACACACCACCACCACCACAACCAACACCACCACCACCACCACCACCACCACCTATTCATCATTCACATCGGAGAATGCTAATCTCCACTTCCAGAGAAGCGGCGCTGGAGGCCCCCGTCGAAGCCCGTGGCTTTGTCACCGGCACTTCACGCGGCGAGTCGGTGTTCACTCACACTCATCTCGACCGTTTTTGACGTTTTTCATGGAAGTAAAACTAAAAATAGTAATAGTAATAATAATAAGGAACCGGAATCAGCGAGAGCTGGACTTAAGTGAAGCCGTCGGGTCGTCCTCCCGTGCAGGACGCCCCGGTCTTCACCTGGAATACCTTAGAATTTCAACCCTGACGCGTCTTGCATGCGTCACGCTCATTCTTACAAAAAAAAAAACACACAACGTAAAAAAAAAAAAAAAGAAGAAGAAGAAGAAGAAGAAATTAAAACGTTCCCCGGATTCCGTTCTCCGGGCTGGAGACCTTACGCCGGTGCGCCGTGGTCGGCCCGCACCTTGGTTGTAGCAGTTGGCGAGGGCAATTCCAAGATTCTGACAAGTTGAATCGTTCTGCGCACTTTGCGTCGGAAAAAACGCAGTCACCTAATTAAGAGCAGAGCCCGGCTGCACGTGTGTGTGTGTGTGTGTGTGTGTGTGTGTGTGTGTGTGTGTGTGTGTGTGTGTGTGCGTGTGGGTGCGTTGTAAAAAGCCTGTAAAGAGGACAAGATGTAGTCCCGGGGTTCGGGGATACTTTCAAGGTTTCGCTCGCAATTCCTCCGCGAGGAGGTTTTCCAGAGGCACCGGCCTCCAGGTCGAACGCCGGAGCGAGAGAAAAACCCAAAATAGCGCCGGCGCAACGCGGCGCGCCAACCTCCGCCTGTTCTTGCCGGAGGCGTTGTGGTCAGAGGTGGTGCGGCGCCTCGGGGCCCTACCTGCCGCAGCAGAACGTGTGCGGTCCGGTCCGTCTTCTCTCTACGACTGCTCCCGAGGAACTGCTTCCATCTGCGGAGGGAGAGGAAAAAAAAAAAAAAAAAAAGATTAAAAATACAGAAGTCGATGTGGTGAGCGCGTCCCGTGACGTTCGCACAGAACCGTACGTGGCGTCGATGCGGTTCGGCAACGTTTTGATTTAAAAAACAAAACTTTTTTTTTTTTTTTTTTTTTTTTAAAAAGCGGTTATGAGTTACGGCTGCCTGCCGAGTGAGCCCTCCCCGGGCGGAGGGTTTTCTGGAGCCTACGTGAATAATTAAGTAAACAAACAAAGAAACGTGCGTTACACACGGTTCCAAGTCCGTGTCCCGGGGAGGATTTGAGTATTTCACCGGCGTGTTTTTTTTTTTGGGGGGGGGGGGGACGTCACAAACGTTGCGTCTGGCACCGGCAGGTTTCGGAGATAACGTTTCAAACTTGACAATTACAAAAAAAAAAAAAAAAACCCCGCAGCAATCGGGCAAAGGCCATCGAGTCGCACAAACTCACTTCGACATCTGTAAAGGAGAAACAAACAGAAATGCTCAGAGGGCGGATGGTGACATGGTCAAATGGGCTCGGCCGGAACAAATGGACTTAAACGGACCGTCAGCGCGGCAACGTGTGTCTTAAATATGTCCTCACTCTGCACCCGTTAATAAAACAGTTATAGCATCAATCTGTGCGCGCGCACCTCCTGATTCTACCCACGTGACTCCAAACGTGTGCGGCTGTGGTAGCGTCTAAACCTCCACACTCGCAACAAATGCACCGTGAAAAAAAAGGTGTTTCCTGGATGACGGACGTTTTGACGTGTTAACCACCTACAGCCGACGGTACCTGTCCGTGTGCGCGCGCGTGTTGCGTGCGCGCCTCCCGATGTGCCCTCACGGCTCCAAACTTGTAGCACCGTGGTAGTGTTCGAACGTTCATAATCCCAACTAATACCGCTTTTGAAAGGGTATTTTCTGGATGACAGAAATGTTGAGACATAGACGACCCCGTACCTGTGTGTGTGTGTGTGTGTGAGTGTGTGTGCGTGTTACTTAAACTCCGTTGAACATCTGCTCAGCATTGTAACTTTTAACATGGCAGCGTTTAGAAGGACGCACGCACGCACACACACACACACGCACGCACGCACGCACGCGTACACGCACCCCGACCGGCCACCGTACTGGTGGGGACTTCCTACCGAGCGAAGACCCCACAAGTGCGGTCACCTGAAAAGCAAACACAGCGTTTATTTGATTAGCAACAACAACAACAACAACAACAACAACAACAACAACACGGCTCGCGTAATGGCGGTGTGTGTCCGTACCGTACCCTGTGAGGAGGAGGAGGAGGAGGAGGAGGAGGAGGAGGAAGTTAAATCCCAGCGTCCAAACTTTAGAGAGGAGGAAGGAGGAGGAGGAGGAGGAGGAGGAGGAGGAGGGGGAGGAAGGCAGCCTTCAAACATCCGAGCGACGAGAGACTGCCGAGGTGAGGTGTGACCGGGGCTGGGAGCCTGGCGGGCGGCTCTGCTGGCTCCTCCCTCCCTCCCGCCCTCCCTCCTCGCCTCCTCGGACTGAAATAGCGCGAGGCGGGACCGCCGCAAATAGACCCCCTCCCTCCCTCCCTCCCTCCCTCCCTCCCTCCCTCCTCCCTCCTCCTCCTCCCTCCCTCCTCCTCCTCCCTCCTCCTCCTCCCTCCTTCCTCCCTCCTCGCTCCCCCCGCTATTGTTTCCGCATATTGGCGGGCTCCTCCCATTGGCCGAGCCGCTCAGCCAATCACGGGCGGCGTCTCACTGCCCGCGGCACCGTCGGAGCTTAAAAGGCTTCGTACGCTGTGGCTCCATCTGCTGACGCTCCCAATTTGCCTTTTTTTATTTTTTTATTTTTTTTTCCCCCGGCTTCTTGTTTTATATATTTATGTTAATAAATATATTTTATCATATGTATTTGTTTGTTTGTTTGATTGTTTGTTTATAAAAAATTAGATATTTATAATTTAGATTATGTTATCCACTCCTCACACAGCATCTGGAGTGGCCGCCTTGCATCATACTTGCTCATACTATACTTACTCCCATGTACGATGCCTGTGACAAATTACGTATCTTGAATGTTGACTGGAAGCATCGGTTCCCTATTAAGTGCCCACGTGACGTTAAATGGTCTAATCTGCGAGCTCATGTTTTATTTGCTCTCGCCGAATGCGTCTGGCCCCCCTCCCGCTCGGACCGACTTCCAGGCGACCTCGCCCGGGTCGGGCCAACAACCGGTCACTGCCGTTTACCTCATATGGGGCGGGTTCGATACGATGACTGTACTGAGGAGAGCCGTTGAGCAGGGCGCCATCATAGGGCAGACAACGGGATTTTTTTTTGTCCCCCCCCACTTTCAGGTATCACGGTAATAGAACGTTGGCGAGGTGGGCGTGCCGGCTTCAGCTCCGAATATTTAATGGAATGCCCCACAGGACGGGCTCTGCGCCCCCCATCGCTCCCTCTCTAATGGTACGCCAGCCACGGGGCGCCCGTGGTCGGGACGCCAAAACAGTGTGTTTTCATGTAAGATGTAGGTTATTACATTTTACTCCGTTTCCCTATGGAACGAAACAAGCGCGATGGGGACGCGTTCTCCGTCACTCTCTTCGCTACGTCACACATTCCGTTTCTCCGATTGGTCGTGGGTCTATCCAACTGGGGTTAGAAACATTTCGTTGATGGCTCCCCTTTGAAAATCGAAAAATGAACTGAGAGAGGTTCCAGGCGATTTCATTTGTGAACTGGTGCGGCGATGGTAGGCTATCAGTTGCCTATAAAATGACGACAGCGTGTTTGTTTTGTTTTGTTTGTCTGCCAAGATTGCCCTCAAAGTTGTTCAGTTAATCACCGGCCGTGGGGTAGAAACAGCAAACTGAAGTATACTTAAATTTTAGGCCATTGGTTGGTACATTTAAAGTCTGCTAAACATTACACAGCAAATTGCGTACCTATTATACTTGAATTGCACACAAGCTGAAAGTGAACTTCAATTGTGTTGAATATTGACTGTGTTTAAATAGAACAACTTCAAGTTAGTTAGCATAATAGCATTAGTAGTATAGTTAGTTAGTTAGTATAATTGATGCTGTTGAGAGACGGAACAAATCAGAAATGTCCGACCCCCTTACTCGATATAGTGGAAAAGGAACAAACGCGGTATTACTCATTTCTGAGTTTCAGTGGAACGCAGCATTCTAGCACAATACTACAATACCGTTTTGAACATTCTGTAAAGGTATTTCTCGTGTCAAAATATAAGTATTTGTTTTATATTATTATATATATTTATCTCGTAAGTACACAGAAGTGATTATGAGGTAACTTCAAGTCCATTGCGCCACCCCCTCGCCCCGCAGACTGTGCGCCGCACGTCACAGCTGAGCATGAGCAACGACTGCGCGGCGAGGCTCGGACCGTGCGGTTTATGACTAAACCCTTTTCGTACCGTGTTGTCTGCCTCGAAGACTGGAACGCAATCTTTCTTACGTGAGTAATATGGGACGCCTGAATATTTAACACTTCAACGAAACCCCTCTCATGTTGAACGCACAGGGTTTGCAGGTGACTCAAAACAATAATTTCACCCATATGTATCGGTGGCCAGTGGATAAAGGAACATGATTTGGGTAAAGCACGGCCGCAAAGATTGCTCAGAGGTTTAACAATCGCCCTTTTGTTTGCTCTGCTCGACAACAAATTTGACTTTGAAAGGAGGTTTTTTTTAAATGCACTCTCACCACACTACCGCTGTTGTTATCGCGCTGGCATAACCAAATTGTGATTGTTCCTTCATTTGTTTGTGACTCACTTCGGGGCATCTCAAACATGGCTGCGTATCGCGAGATGGGCATCGGTGTTTTCCTCGCGGCGCTAATATGGAAGACCTGACGCGAGCCCGAAACAAATATAGTAAGGGTCCCCGCGTCCAGCGAGCAGCCGTTGAAGGAGCGCATGCTTGAGGGGGAGGAGGATGGAGGGTGGGTGTTTGGAAATAGTTTCTGTCGGCCTTGAAAACAATGCCGCGCATTGTTTGGCCCAACTCTACAAATAGCAAATTTCAGACTTCTTTCCCTTCCACTCGACCCCGATGATCCGCTGCCTTAACGGATGGATTCACCTCCGACACGCTCATGCATGCGCTCCTTCAACGGGTTTCGTTTTTGGACGTGCCGAATCGTCTATGTGTTGATCATGATATGTACAGTACGTACTGTATGGATTTCACTTATATACGTATATGGCTTTTAAACTGCATAACGACAAACATTTGATATAGATAGTATTAGATAGAAATAAAATAGATAGAATAGGAAGCTCCTTCAAATCAGCAAACTTTATTTCCAGAGCAAATATTTAATATTAAAGATGTTTTATGCAAGCGGGTCGGGGGCCCTCAGCACCTAATTGGATGTGTGTGTGCTGCTCCGAGGGAGATAATAGATCATTGTCATAGTAAAGCTCGTGAAGTCTTATGCTCGGGTCACACCGCCGGCGACGGTGCTGCGGCGGGAAGAGAAGCGGCTCTCCGTCACGTCAGGTCTGTGTGCCCCTGGCTGACGTGGGCGTGTCAGCTCCAAATCCACTGGCTGTGGTGGCTGGCTGTCATTAAAATGGTGTTCCTGTTTACTTAGCAGAATATATAACCTCTCGAAAACACAATGTCACTGGTATTGCCATCCGTCAATTAATATTTCCGTCAATTTGACATTTCCGTCAATTTGACATTTCACTGCATATGCTGTATGTATGAAAGTACTGTATATGTATGTATGTGACGAATAAACCTCTTGATATAAAGACTTGTTACGTTTTCCTACAATTAGGGACGTTAACAATCATTTGTAAACATTTGTGTTCATACACACCTGTTCTCGCAGTATGTGTGTGTGTATGCCCATGCGCGTGCATAACATGCGTAACAAAGGTGTGCGTCTGTGTGTGTGTTTGTGCGTGTGTGTCTGTGTGTACGTGCATGTTTGTGTGTGTGTGTGTGTGTGTGTTTGTGTGTGTGTGTGTGTGGGGGGGGGGGTCTGTGTGGGGGTGTGTGTGTGTGTGTATGATCTGATTCGACGTAGGACAGTCATGCCCCATTTCAGAAGGAAACACAACTTATGACTTCCTGCACACACAGGCACACATGCATGCATGCACACACACACACGCACACGCACACACACACAGACACACACGCACACGCAAACAGGTTTCTTACACTGCGTCCCTCGGTTCATAGAATTGTAGAACCCATTTCCTTTGCAGCTGTTTGAGAGTGAGTGACAGCTCTTGTAGCCGTTGCAGATGTCCACCATTCTACGTTCACTGATCAAATCACAATTATTATTATTATTATTTATTTTTTTGTCCTAAAGTGAGGATTAAATTCAGCACTAGCTCATTCTGTACCGCAGCGAAGTGTCATTGGGGATTGGGGATGGTAGCTCAGGAGGTAGAGCTGGTGGTCTAGTGATCCAAAGGTTGCTGGTTCAATCCCAGGCTCCTCCTGCTAGCATGCTGTAGTGTCCTTGAGCAAGACACTTAACCCCTAATTGCTCCTGATGGCTGCGTCCGTCAGTGTTTGAACAATTGTAAGTCGCTTTGGATAAAAGCGTCTGCTAAATGTAATGTAATGTAATGTAAATGTAATGTCATCATTGCGTGTCAGACCTGTGGAGGCAGCAATCGAGCGATCTATTGTCTTCCGTTTCCTTTTAAGTCGAGGAAAATGTGCCGAGGCTTGAATTTCAAAGTGTCAAAAAAAACAAAACCTTTTATTGTTTTGAGTTTCGTGTCCCCTCATTTCCATTTGCGCTGTCGACTGCTTGCTTTCAGACCAATAACGAAACTCCAACTGGCGTGCCTGCAGGCCCTTTACCCTGCAAGCTGTGACTGGAGGGAACCCGGCAGGGCTACCGGGAAGCCTGTGTGGGCGTCGCTGGCCGCATGCTCGCCTACGACGCCTGTTTGTGGCCGTCTGTACGCGTTGTGAGCGTGTGACTTTGTTTGCACGTGTGTGTGTGTGTGTGTGTGTGTGCGTGTGTGTGTGTGTGTGTGTGTGTATGTGTTTGCGTGTATGTGTGTGTGTGTGAGGGTGTGTGTGTGTGCGTGTTTGTGTGTGTGTGTGTGTATGTGTTTGCGTGTATGTGTGTGTGTGTGAGGGTGTGTGCGTGTTTGTGTGTGTGTGTGTGTGTGTGTATGTGTTTGCGTGTATGTGTGTGTGTGTGTGAGGGTGTGTCTGTGTGTGTGTGTGTGCGTGTTTGTGTGTGTGTGTGTGTGTGCGTGTGTGTGTGTGTGTGTGTGTGTGTTTCTGAGTGTGTGTGTGTGTGTCTGCATGTCTTTGTGTGCACATGTATGTGTGTGTGTGTGTGTGTGTGTGTGTATGTGTGTGAGTGTGTGTGTGTATGTTCGCTCACCAGTATTCTCAACTTTTTGCAATACTGTGTGAATACTGTTCTATTCATATTGTTTTTCTATTATCTATCTATCTATCTATCCATCTATCCATCTATCCATCTATCCATCTATCTGTCTATCTATCCATCTATCTATCCATCTATCTATCTATCTATCTATCCATCTATCCATCTATCTATCTATCTATCCATCTATCTATCCATCTATCTATCTATCTATCTATCTATCTATCTATCCATCTATCTATCTATCTATCTATCTATCTAACCATCTCAGTATCTGTACATTGAGGGCCAAACCTTTCCATGTGACATATAAGTAACTTACATAACATAGTGACATAACACAGTTACGAGTCTATAAAGCTTGTGGGTCAACGTCGGTGCTACAGGACCAGGATGTGGTCACCTGCACAATATGACATCATTATATATAAATATACCTGCCTGTTACAAAATGTGCCCTTGTGTGAATATTATCTCTCTGTGTCCCTAAATTCCTCTAAAGTGCTGACATTCATTCAGCGTGTTATAATCTCCACTTTACTGTTCAAAGCATC
>NC_137194.1:6677667-6687678 GCF_960531495.2 Zeus faber | reverse complement strand
GAGGGAAGGGAGACAGAGAGAGAGAGAGAGAGAGAGGGAGTAACGAAAAGAGTGACACTGAGGGGGTGAAGGAAAGGTTGGGGCAGAAACAAGAGGAGAGGAGAGGGGGATGGAGCGGAGGAGGAGAGGGTGAGGGGCTGCTGGTCATATAGAACATGTGAGGAGGTCTGAGGATGGGCAGGGGATGGGGCCTCTGAAATGAGGTATAGATAGAGCGAGGCGAAGACATGAAGGAGAAAGGAGGGACCCCGATAAGGAGCAGATGAAGGGGTCAGAGAAAAAGAGTGACCGACAAAGGGGCTCGCGTGTGCGTGTGTGTGTGTGTGTGTGTGTGTGTGTGTGTTTGTTGTATTGTAGGGTGTGGTCACTCTGCGGTACAGTAATGTTATGCAATGTGAAAAAGCACTCAAAGCACCGCCTCTGCTCCACAAAACCCACCCCAAAGAGAAGGAGTTTCTCCCAAAATGCACTTTAAAAACTTTCATCCACAATGAGGTATGGAATATATTCGAAATATTTCCCCTGATTCATAAGTTAAAGTATTAAATGGATTTCTCAAGTATGCATAGGCTGGTGTACTCAAAACTGGTATACTCAATGCAAAATGTCACAATACTTTATCTAATTCACTTGCATTGATTTACTTGCTTTAGTTATTATTATTATTATTATTATTATTATTATTATTATTATTATTATTGTTGTTGTTTTATAGTTTTTTTATGTAATCCATGTTTAAAAAGTATTATTATTATTATTATTATTATTATTATTATTATTATTATTATTATTAATAATAATAATAATAATAATAATAATAATAATAATAATCAAACATATTTCTTGTCAGTCCGTGTAAATTCTTTCCTCTGAGTCAACACCCACTCCCAACCATAACACATTGGATGACATCGTTGCTTTAAAGACGCAAAATGCCGTGAAAGAACGGTCAGTTAAACGCTTCACGCTTGATTATCCTCCTCCGTCACGCATTAATCCCAATTTAATGGCCGGATTGTCCGACCCGTTTGTACCTAATAATCAAAGTAATCGTAGTGGCGACCATCTACATCGATTTGTCGGGAAGGCGTCGCGGTGAGGGCGTCGCGGCACGGGTGCCGCGGTCGGCCGACGCCCGGGCCCGTTTCGCTGTCGCGGAGGGCTGGAATCCTGCAGCTGCGGCGCGCGGAGGGATGGAACCCCCCCCCCCCCCCAAGCCTGGGCGGTCGATTTTCGGCCACAGCGAAAACAGTAAACAATGAATTAATAGAAGAGGCGGGAAACCTCAACCGCTGCGCCCGGGCTCCCTTCGCGGATTGAATGACGGTCTCATGGCGGTCACTTGATACTCATCAGACACGGCGAGGAGAGACCCGTCGCTGTCTGGACCAGGACTCTGGAGGCGCTGCTGTGTCGGGTCCTGTTGGTGTGCCGAGCAAACACATGGTGTATTTACAGTATTTGTGAAAACCGTATAGGACAAAATAATGGAAAACGCCGACACGTCGACATCAAGGACATTACCAGCAGGGATTGCGCTTTTCCGGATTAACCCAGAATTCGGGATTTTCCGACCTGAAAATGTGACCCACGCGGATCATGCAGAACGGTAAAATTCATTTCTTCATGAACTTCCCGAGCGAAACGATTGGATTTGAGGACATCCCCAAGTATCCACGGGGATGTTTGTTTGCGCTCAGCCCGAGCTCAACCTGCCGCTTCCAAAAGGGCCGCGGCGAGCGGGGAGGGGGGCGGCTGGCGCCATCTTGGCTGTTTTCATGAGTACGACAGGGGAGAACTCGCACTCGCCGCGAGAAATAACAGAATCAGTGGGATTTCACTCTAAAAATGGGCAACTGCCGGAAGTAGGGTTTGCAGCGCTGACTATTTACTGGCGTTAACCAACCCGTTGGCGCAGTTTTTCACTTTCACTAACCAGTATGAATCTGGACAATTTCAATATTTAATACGTTTTCTGCCTTGCGCAAAGACGATAGTCGCACAAATAGTCCAACAAAATTGATGTCATCATAAATACATTATTTCGATATTGATTACTTTATTTATGTAATTACAACGCAGGAAATATTTTACATCACTTTTCTCTGTCAAATCAAATGAAGGGAATTGAGTATTCTGTAAAGATAATTTCTTATTTCTAAAGATTCATTTTTAAAATGTATTAACAGTGGTGTCACTGCGGGCCATCAGAGGGGGTGACACCAAAATAACTGTTTATAAAATTTTTGTTTCAGCAGAAATGTATTACTTTTTATAAATAAATATCCCTGTATAACAGTTATAACAAAAAAAAACACCTTTCCTAAGCCCAGCTCACATGTACTGTATCAATAAAGCGGCGAAGGGATAAAAAATGCGTAACGGAGAGGGAGCGATCTCCGCTCTGCTGTGCGTTGCCGTTCCCTGTTTCTCCAAACAAAACAAATTATTTAAAATTTTTAATAGATAAAAATGAACTTAAAATGATTTTAAATGTTTTCATTTTCCTTCGTTTCTTAATTGAATGAAACAAAAGAAAAAGCCCCGTGCGTTCTGTGTCGCGTCACACTCCTCTCGGCGTTCATTTAGTAAAAACTGGATTTTTTTTTTTGTGTGAATACTTTTACTTATAAATAGTAAATCCTGCTTTTCTGTAACAGGGAGACTTTCTCAGTCACTCTCTCAGGCTCGCAGAGCCACGAGTGTCCCCCGCCCCCCAACATGTGAATAAGGGGAGTACCGGCACATATTCATTTCAACTTCAAGCACTGTGCACCGGGCTCGGTATATTTTCCTGTTTTTTTTTTTTTGTCCTTTGCCAATCACATGCCGGAATAAGGACGAGGGCCACGCCTTGCCTTCAGCGATTTGAGGGATGAAGGCGACGTAAATCGACTTTTCACTCTTCGCTCCAGAAGAAGACGGTGTTCCAGATCAGGTGATTGGGGAGACCGTGGTAGGAGGTCGGGGTTCATCAAGCCACATTGATCCGTTTGACGGAGCGTATGCAGGTATCATCATCATCCTGTGGTTATGGGAACATCCACACACCATAGGGTGAAGCTGGTCTTCTCGGGCGTCTTCATAGCCTGCAACTCAGACTCCATTTGATTCAAGATTCAAGATTCAAGATTCAAGATTTTTATTTGTCACATACATATACATACTTTCATACATATATGCAGTGAAATGTAATGCAACGCACCCGGTGATAGCACACAATATGTCCTCGGAAAAAAAAAAAAAAGATAAAAGTAGAAAATTCCTTTCTAAACGACCGACTAACTGACTCCTAAAACGTAATACAGAAAGTTGAATACTTATAGAATAAGATAAAAATATATAGAATAAAATACAATAAAAATAAATTGAAATAAATGGAATAGATAGAAGGAATATGCCTATGTATATACAGATATGTGCATTTAAAGTGGCATGTGAATGTGAATTAAAGTGGCATGTGAATGTGAATGTGAATAGAGTGAGGTAGTGTTTGGGATAATACAGCACAGTATACAACAGTACGGCGCAGCAATACGGCATCACGAACAACCCTGAACAGTGATACAGTATGCGGTACAGTATGCTACATACAGTACAGTAGGTAGTGGAGCCTAGTGTATGGCTCAGTTAGGACCCCTGCCGAGGTCAGCGTTGACAGTTCTAATGGCTTTGGCCTCTTGGGAACTCCACCAGTTGGCTCATTGTTCCTTTGAAAACTCACATATAAAACTGATAACTGAGTGTATCTCGCATGTCCATAGTAATATGAATTACTCACGTGTTTATGTTGGCTGTTTTGTGCTGCCACGTCTTTGTGCACTTCAGACAAGCGGTAGGTTTTCCTCTTGTGGTAATTGCGACCGTCAAACAGCTCCCTAGATTGTATCAGAAAAGACCTAAATCCGAGACCTGATCCCTCAGATCAGCTGCACATTTAATCTGCCAGCTGTGCTTTAAAAGGTGTTTTCGTTTGGCCCACGCACTATAATGTCCGTACAGTAGCTGTGTTTCCTTTTTTTTTTTTTTTAAAGGGCTGCTCTTGGCAGTTGAATAATGTAGTTGGATAGTTGAATAGATGACGGTTCTCGAAGAGGTATTTCCCTCTTTGGTTGCATTTATTGTAAAGTCTAAAGTCACAATAAAATTTAAAGTACATATCTAGGTAAAAGTGTTCATTATTTGACTGTGCTAGATGTAATTTACCTCTTGGCAAACGGACAGTATGGCTGCCAAAAGCTACGTTGGTAAAAGTCACCTGTTCCAAAGTTCCCTGCAGACGATACAGTATGTATTCAAGCAAGTATTAATAACAGACAGACAACCAGACAAATGATCTCCTGTGTGTAAGCTCTGCACGTTGGAGCTACACAGCAACTAGACGTTCACGTCCCTCTGGCATACACATTCATTTGTTAACCGTCAGCAGGCACAAGCCCCAAAACCCTCACCAAAGCCCAGCGTACACCAAAAGACCTTTGGTGTATGCAAGGTTTTCCAAGGCGCAGGCAAATTTTCCCAATCCTAAGCGACAATCTTATAAAGTGTTACGGGTCCCGCTACCAGCAGTCTTCTTAATATGAGATGGTCAGAAACTCGAGTCCGGGACTGGGAATTGGGAATATCAGGTTCGTTTGATCTTATCTGAAGCCTCAAAGTCTGGCTCCTCCGGTGCGTCCCAGGATCCCGTGATCCCCGCCCTGCTAAATCCTACAGCGCACGCACCGCCCTGAGGAAACACAGTCTTTATGTGTGTGGTCCTGGCCTTCTGGCGCGTCCCTGCCATAAGACGGCCCGCCAACCGAACATTCGCCCCACGCACACATGACGGCAGACAGTGACGGAGGAGCAGCGCCCCCATCGCACCGTGTGACACGGATGGAAACTCACACACAGGATGCATTCATAGATTCCCTGAGCACACGCGGACGTTCACCAGGATCGCACTTCGCTTTCCACGGCCGCCGGTGGACAGCGCGTCGGGGCGGCGGCTGGACGAGGCTTGACGTAGGACCTGGCCCGGGGGGCCTCGCGCCGCTGACCGCTTCTTTCCGCAGCAGGCCCCCCACACGGCCCGTCAGAGTCGGCCGGAGAGCGGGCCGCCGCGTCGCCCAAAATAGAATAAAGAAAGCGCTGAAGGGAACGCCGGGGCGAGGGCTTACGCAGGTAGTGTAACCTGTCTGGACGGAGAGCCAAAGCAAGCAAGCGCGGCGGTGTAATACACCTTCGCTAAACCCCTGCGGATTCGCGCCGCGGCGCTCCGGCCAAGCACGAGAGCTAGCTTTTCATCCGGGCGAAAAAACCCGCGAGGACACAATCCGCGAGATAATCTTGACACGTACTCTCCCGGTCCTGGACTCGGCGAGAAGCGGCGCAGGGAAAAAAGGGGGCCGATGGAAAACCAGACGATCCGTCTCAATGTGTTAATCCTCCTAATAAAAAGGTTTTGCTTTACAGATGTCCCTGTTTTGACGCCGGGGGGGGGGGAAAGGGAGCACACACACACACACACACACACACACACACACACACACACACACACACACACAGAAACTAGCACATGTTTGCTGGAACACTCGGAACGGGTCACACAATCAAATCGAAACCCCCCCCCCACACACACACACCCCCCGTCGCGACACCCACAGCCACTCAACAATAACACTCCAGAGCGGCGCGGGGTTGGGGGGGGGGTTGCAGGGAAACAGAAAGGCGAGCCCAAAAATAGCTCCGCGGTCTCAAAAGCCTCGTCTCCCACTTTCTATACCTCGCTCTTTTTCTCTCTCTTTTTTTGTTTTTTTTGTTTTTTTTGTTTTGTTTTTTTTGTTTTCACTTCTCCTTCTCATTTTCGACTCGTCCCCCTTGAAGCTGTGCCTGGCGAACGCGTCGCGATTATTTTCC
Organism: Zeus faber; assembly: GCF_960531495.2. Taxonomy (NCBI): domain Eukaryota; kingdom Metazoa; phylum Chordata; class Actinopteri; order Zeiformes; family Zeidae; genus Zeus; species Zeus faber. The sequence goes on along the minus strand of NC_137194.1, from coordinate 6,681,777 downwards.
GCGGGGGGGTGGGGGGGGGTAACGAAATCACAAAAAGAAAACCCTCAAAGACCCCGAGAGCGTGAGAGTACGAATACGAAACCGGGGGTGAGTGTTTGGGTTAGAATTAGAAGTGTTTTTCAAACTTCCCACCTCCCACCTCCATCCCCGTCTGTCTCACATATGTGCGCGACTGAGCCGCCGTGACTGATGGAAGGAGAGCTCCTTAGCGGCGGCACTCCAGCGCTCCCCTTGGGTATTTAGTGAAAGGTTACACCTCTCCGGCTCCCGGCGCTCGGCGGGAACAGGAGGGAGAATGCTGTGTTCTTGCTGAACGACACTTTGTTGTTATTCGCTGCGGACGTCTTGCCCTGGGCAGTAGGGTTTGCAAATGTCCATGACAATAGAGCGGGGTCGATTGAGAGAGCGAGAGAGGGAGAGAGGGAGAGAGAGAGAGAGGAAAAAAGTGAGGAGAAATTGACGAATGGGTCTTCATTTGCAGGAAATCCTGCAGCCCCCCACCCTTGGCCCCCCAACCCTCTCGACTCTTGACCCTTCTCTTGGCTTGGGATCAGCCGGCCACGCTAAGGGCTAAGTGCTTCTTCCACCCGCCGCCACACACACACACACACACACACACACACACACACACACACACACACACACACACACACACACACACACACTTTTTTTTCACTGTGCCTCGTTTTCACACGTCCTGCAGTATCCCTTCCCTGCTTCCCTCACTTTTACTTCTGCTTCACGCCCTATACCCACCCCCCGCCCCGCCCCGCCCCGCCCTCACCCCGCTCACGAGAACGTGAAGCTCGGACAGCTACGGTGAACGAGATGAACCTGTTCGAACCAAGATCAGCCAACGTGAGCCAATTCAAAATAGAGACGCCGTCGACGTCGTCACCATGCCGTGCGCCAATTTCACTGCTGAACAATCAAACGGAAAAAAAAACAAAAAAAAAAAAACGCCCGAGGTATTCAACTTGTCGACGAACATGATACAACTTCGTCCGACCGCTCTTTATGGGCTTCCAGGAAATTTCAGGCCTCTCCTTGACACTGTCTGGATCCGCATCAGCCATTAAACCTTCAGATGTAATTGCATCTCCATTCATACAGCGCGTTCGGAGACTCGTCCCGACCGATGGTGTCGAATGGCCGACCGGGCTCTGACAATGCGTGGTCGACCATCTTGTTTTGTTTCCACTGCGGCCGGCGACGACGCACGGGGGACGGCAAAAAAAGTAAAAATAAAATAAAAAAAGGCCACGACTCACGGAGCAACAGTGGCATTTCCCTGACTCTCTCCCTGGCTCTCGCTCGTCCTTTCTTGTAAACCCCTCCCGTGCCGCCCCTCCTAGCGCAGTCACTGGAACCCATTAGATGATGAATGTATGTTTGTGTTGTTCTAAGCCCAACAGCGCCTCCCCTGGCCTCCGCGGCTAAAAGGGAGCTAATAGGAAAACATTTACCGTGATTAGAGCAATAATTAGCTAATCATCCTTTGACCCGCGGTCCAACCCCAAGGTCAAATGGAGACAAAGTGCCCTGGGTTCCTCGCCGGTTTCCCATGCCCAACCATCTGTCCGTCAAGGGGCTCTCAATGGACAGAGAGGGAGGGAAAAAAAAATGCAAATATAGTGGAGTCATTGTGCGAGTCAAAGAGGGTTCGGCGACACAAACACCCAGATATCACACGGACGCACACACTTTGGACAGGCCCGAACATGGGTCTGCGACCAGCCAGGCTCTGTTGGATCCCTGTCTTTCTCTCCGTATTGGTGTGCGTGTGTGTGTGTGTGTGTGTGTGTGGCGCGTGTGTGTGTGTGTGCGTGCGTGTGCGTGTGTGCGCGTGTGTGTGTGCGAGGGGAGGATTCCCAGGGGAGGGAGCGAGAGAGAGCGAGAGAGAGAGAGAGAGAGAGAGAGAGAGAAAGAGAGCGGAGAGAGAGCTCCAGAGAGCCCGTCGCGGTGGAAATCAACACTTCCTGCTTCCTGCGGCGAAGGGGAAGTTGCTACCGCCGCCGTCCCTTATCACTAGGTACACAGGCGGCGCGCAGGGAGGAAGAGAGGGACCGAGCGGGAGGGTTGGCACAGGAAGAGGACGAGGAGGGGACAAGCGAGAGAGAGAGAGAGAGAGAGAGAGGGAGTGAGAGAGAGAGAGAGAGAGAGAGAGTGAGGGAGAGGGGGATGGATGGATAATATGACAGCCAGACAAAGGACAAGGGACAGATAGGCCTTGTGTCCACTCCGCCCCTGGTTTTCTCAGGGGGTCGGCAGGAAAAGTGGGAAAGCTGCTGGTCGGACAATGACACCTAATCTATAGGTCGTATAGGGGGAACACGGCCTCGTGAAGGAGACTTTTTACAAAGGGAGATCTGATTTATTTATAACCCTTTGTGTCCCGCTTTGCTGCTTTGTTGCCGTAGTAGTGGCCACAGAACGTCCACCGCAGGTAAACGTCAAGCCGGTGTACGGCACCGTCCTCCAAGGCGTATTCGTTTCCCCTTCTTACCTTGTTTGAACCGTGCACCACGCCTTATCCGCCTGAGCTGAACCGCACTCGATTTTAACCTGAACTTATCTTCACCTTCCCTTTACTTCAACTGAACATTACCTGTTGTTGAGGTTCTCTAACCCTAACCTTATGTGGCCTGATCTGATCTGAGCTGATCTGATCTGATCTGATCTGATCTGATCTGATCTTATCTGATCTTATCTTATCTATCTGATCAAATCTGATCTGATCTGATCTTATCTGATTCATCATATCTTATCTGATCTGATCTTATCTTATCTGATTTATCTGATCTTATCTGATCTGATCTAATCTGATTCATCATATCTTGTCTGATCTGATCTTATCTTATCTGATTTATCTGATCTTATCTGATCTGATCTTATCTTATCTGATTTATCTGATCTTATCTGATCTGATCTGATCTTATCTGATTTATCTGATCTTATCTGATCTTATCTGATTTATCATATCTTATCTGATCTGATCTAATCTGATCTTATCTGATTCATCATATCTTATCTGATCTGATCTAATCTGATCTTATCTGATCTTATCTGATCTGATCTGATCCAATCTGATCCGATGTTATCTTATCTTATCTGATTCATCATATCTTATCATATCTTATCTGTTCTGATCTCATCTGATCTCATCTGATCTTATCTGATCCGAATGGATCTGATCTTATCTGATCTTTTTTCCTGAGCCTGCATTACCCTTCACCTTAAAGACAATGGGTGGAATTGTCCTTTAAACACGATCCAGATCTGTTCAAAGTAACAGAACTCTCACTTAACCCAAACCGGGTGATTGCTCCATATGAAAGAAGCAAATAAAAGCCCGGAATAGCTTGACAAGCTTGTGGCCGTAAAACACGGAAGGGAGAGAGACTCCAGCGAGAGGCATGTTCGACAGGGAAGAGAAGAGGAGGGAAGGGGATAAATGGCTGGATATGAAGTGGTCTCTGGTACGAGTCTCTAATGTGACTCATATGAGCGGGATGAGGTCAAATGCAGCGATGTATTCGGGATTCAACCACTTCCACATTTTGTTGCGGGGAGAGAAACCGAGGAAAGAATTCCGGGAAGGACACTGCAGACACGAGATCGAAGCGAGGGGGACGGCGAGAGAGAGAGAGAGAGAGAGGGCGAGAGAGAGGGAGAGAGAGGGAGGGAGGGAGAGGGGGAGTGGGAAAGAGAGAGAGAGGGAGAGAGGGAGAGGGGTGGGGTGAGGGGTGGGGGGGTGTGTGTGTTTGGGATCAGGGTGGGGAAGCTTTCAGCGCTTGGGATCGTCCCAGATGGACACAAGCCGCTCCCTCCCTTTATAAACAGCCCCTGGCTCCCCCCCCCCCCTCCACCCCCATCCGCCCCCCCTCCACCCCCCCCCACCCCCCTCTCTTCTACGCGCCTCCAAACTACATTAAAAAAAAACAACAACCAAAAAAAACAAAACGGTGACACTTTTACTTTTTCTCTTTCCTCCCCTCCTCTCTTTGCGACGACTTCTCTGCCCTGACTCACTTCCACTGCGGGTAACTCTGTTTCCAATTTTCTCACCGACCCGACCCTACCCCCCCACCCCGCTCCCCGCCCGCCACC
>NC_137194.1:6657667-6672667 GCF_960531495.2 Zeus faber | reverse complement strand
ACCTTATACTTCTTTGAGTTTGCGCTGAATTGCGGGCAAAAAGCAGAAAAAAAGCAATAAGTCGAACCGCGCAACCGCCGCTATCTAACTGTGCATAACCCAACAGACGCTTCAAAGCGCGTAAGGTGGATGAAGAGAGCGTTTGTTTCTCTCCGCGCTGTCTACCACGCACGTAGACACATGGAAAGTCGCCTCCAGATGTGGGTGTGATGCATGTACACAGTGATTAGTGTGTTTCCATCTCCCCTCCGCTGTTTTGGTTACCGGGCCTCGCCTGCTAAGCCTCACCAATCAGTCTCTGCTGTCAGAGAGAGAGAGAGAGAGAGAGAGAGAGAAGAGAGAGAGAGCGAGAGAGAGGGGCGAGGGGGGGAGAGAGAGTAACGTCACATGTCTGTCTCACCACACAACGTCATGACAGAGTCCTCATCGGCGGAAAATGCCGCTATAAAAAAAAAACGTTTGTTTGGTTGCCACAATTGTTTTTTTGTTTATTTTGGGTTTATTGTTTTGCGTGAATTTTTAGGTTCATTGCAATTTTAGTTTTTAATATATATTAGTTTTTTTATTATATATTATAATATATATAATGCATATTTTATGATATTAGATATATTAAATCAATTTATTTTCTTATTATTATTTTATGATTATATTGGTACATTTTTTCATTGTGTAGTGCAGATTTTTCTATTTTATTTATTTATTTATTTATTTATTATATACTGGCATTTCTTCTATTTTTCACCTTTATTACTTAATTATTATTATTATTATTAATAGGATTTCCTATTGTTTTGAGCTGCTGGAACATGGCAATTTCCCTTTGGGGTTGAAAAGTATCTATCCATTTATCCATCTATCCATCGATTACTTTCCTCAATGGGCTTTTTCAACAGGCACGAGATTCGTTTGTCGTACAATGAGACCTTGAAGAAAAGGTTAAATGTGTATTAAAAAAAAACAAGTATGTAAACCTACACTCATATGAAATATGAGATACCCATTCCCAAAGAAATTCACTGACGGGCGAAGGTGCGGAGCCCACATCCGATCGATCATTTCTCACTTTTCCATCAACAGAGTAAATAAACAAATATGTATGGACTGCAAGACGACAGCCTTCAAGGTCGTGTGAACCCACGCACACACGCACACACACACACACACACACACACACACACACAAATATGCACGCGCACACACACAGGGAGGGAGGCGGCGGGGTCGCAAGCAGCTGCTGCCGTTTTTTTGTAGGTCGACATTACATCAGCAGGTTTATGGAAAAGGGCTGCGAGACACTTCCCCGCCTGACCTACTTTACCGTTAGCATCAACCCGCCGCCCGTTCTCTTAAATCCCCAAAACAATAGCAATAAAGAAAAAACAACTGAAAATAAATAAATCTGGAATCCCCCCTCTGCTGGTGAGAGTGAGTAAATGCGCAGAGTTTATTTTCCGGCGTTTATTTTACCAGCAGGTGTACGCGGATCGTAAAGGGAGGTGTAAAAGCGTTCCGACACAAGTCGTTGGGTCCCGAGACGCAACATTAGGCCGGTTCACGGGCCGGTGGAAATCGAACCGCCGAATCGCGATCCCACACCCATTTGTTTGTTTTGTTTGGTGACAAACACTCACACGACAGCCTCCCCCGAAATCGTCCCAGAGACAGTCTCCGATAATCTTTAAAATGCGTTACGTAGGAATTTATAGGTCCATTTCAAATGATCACATCCATATGCTTTGGAGATGTTTTTAATCGAGAGCGGCTGTGGCGAGTGCGTGTGTGTGTGTGTGTGTGTGTGTGTGCGTGAGTATGTGTGTGTGTGTGTGTGTGTGTGTGTGTGCGTGTGTGTATGTGTGTGTGTGTCTTTGTGGAAACTAAAGGAAGAGGGTTGAGACAAATATACAGTACACATGTGTGTGTATTTCCCCTGATGGATTTTGGAGTGTGCCTGTGGTGGAGTGTCCCTTGTGTGTGTGTGTGTGTGTGTGTGTGTGTGTGTGTGTGTGTGCGCGTGTGTGTGCGCGTGTGTGTCAGTTCAACTGCTCGTATATTGGGGGAATGGGGGACAGTCTTGGAGGACTGCTCTCTGATTGGCCAAATCCAATCACATTTCACTTCTATTGCCGTTGAACCGCTGTCGCGGTCAGATGTCAGATCGGGAAGAATCCATCAAACTACTAATTTTTACAAAAACATTTCTAACACTAGAAAAAAAAAGGCAGGAATCATTCAAAATCAATGGAAACATGAATATATTTTATACCCATAACCGTAATAGTAACCACACGACCATCTTTTACAGATTGCTGTGCAGATTTATATTTTTGTATATTTGACTACTTTTGTTTTATTCTTTCAGACCGTTCACCTTTTTTATGCCAGTTGTCTGTACAACATTGCACCAAGCGGTGAGCACGGAAAAATTCCTTGTATGGAAACGTACGTGGCCGAATAAACATATTCTGGTTCTGATTGGGGAACTATATTCAAAAACTCGACAATGTGCCAGTAATCAAATGGCAGGAGTCCGACATCCCGGTCCAGGACAAACACCAATCCTACCAATTCAACCAAATGTGATTCAGTTCAACAGAATTCGGTTCCGTAATTCAGAATATTCCGCCTTAAGGGGGCGAGGGTTCGAGTCGAACGACCTTTTGAACTGACCGGCGGACTCTTTTTGGGCTTATATCTCGTCTGCGCCGACGGCCTGTAGAAGTTGTGGAATGGGCGCCGGCCACCGATTCATTGCTATGGCGACGGCGAGTTGTTTATTCGTTTCACGACGCACCCGTATATTGTAAGTATGAGGCGGATGTAGCTGGGGCGACGCATCTTGTCCGTGCGGATGTGATCTGGACGTCACGTCACGTCCATCCCGCACGACAGGCCTTTCGCGGTCACCGCCAATTTAGAGCTGAGCCGCCGGAGCGACTGTCATCAGGGGGTACAGAGAGGCGTGGCGGCGAGGGAGGGCTTCGATTCACACTCGGCGTTTAGCGTTTTCCCCACTAATAGGCAGCACATTCCTCAGCCCGTAAAACGCCTCATCTATTAATCAGGCGTGGAACATTGACTATTTATAGACAGTCATGGGTGTTAACAAGGTTTGAGGAGAAACCCGTCCGTGCGCGCCAACTTCCTGCCAATGTATAAAGGGAAACATGTGTGGAGACGCATGCCTCGAATTACCCCGTTTTGAAAAAAAATGTCCTGATTTCTCATGCGTGAGCAAGCGCTGAGCGTGTGTCTTAAGCAGTTTTGGAAAAGGAGGCGTAAAGAGCAGGAATTGTGGGTAAAGGCCGGAACGAGCCTCCGCCGGGACGGGCCTTGACCCCGGGGTGTGTTGAAGGAGTTCCTGGGTTACAGTAGCTTGCAGGGGCCCTCGCGGGAGCTGACGTACACCATCAAAATCTCAACTACGCGGCAGCGTCGGGAGGCGGAGGCTCTCCTTAGCGTCCTCTACGGCGGCGCTTCTCAATTTATTTTGCTTTTGTCTTGCACTCCACTCTAAGATCTTTTTTCAGCTGCGTACCCGCTTCACCGGCATTGGGAGAAAAAATAATAAAATTAACACCAGTGATGTCAACGATGTATGTGCATCGTATGTGGTTTTTTTTAAACATAATATATAACTAATATTCTTTTGACTTTTTTTGGTGGTTTCGGCCAATGACCTCCATGGAAAAGCACTCGCCTCCAAGCGCTCCCCGCCCAAAGGTACTAGCGTGATCTCAACCCATGGCGGCTGAGCTCATACCATGCGCTCTCTATATCTATGTGAACAGCACTGGCATCTAAAAAGCCTTTTGCCCTTCTCACTTTGCAATTAAGGAAAACAACTTTCCAACAAAACAGTGTTTTGAATGTCCTGGGCTGGTAGAACCCCCTGAACGAACCAATCCAGCAGTTGGCAGACCACAGTCCGTCTGGTCCCGACTGTTCCAAACGTCACATGGCTGATCGGCCAGAGGGCAGAAATACATCTTTGGTTTTGGTTCATTTCCTCACGGTACCGTCGCAAATAGTTGGCACGGACTGCGGCGAGAGAAGGGGGGGGGGGGGGGTCAAAGACAGAAAGAAGTATTGTGGAGTGAGTCATGACAAGGGGTGGTTGCGCCGTGAACTGCTGTAATCCCGCAGGTGATGGGCGGAAAGTATTTAATACACCGAGAGGGAAACATGTGAAGCGTCCAGTCCATCAGCAACTTGTTGAGGCTGCGTAACTAATGAAAGGCCGCGGACGCTCACTTGAAAGGAGGGGCGTTTTTATTGTCTCTCCGGCATGCTGAAAACATTTCTAAATGCACGATGATCCACGGTGATTTCACCATGACGCCGTCCAGATGTGTTCTCTGGCCTCTGGCTTGTACGCGCATCCTCGACCGTTTGCGAAAGGGAAACCCGGCGGTGGAGAACTCTGAGAATGGAAATCAGGAATGTTCCTCCGCGGCGCTTCGGCGCGGACCGCTCCCTCCCGTCGCGGCATGCGGGGCGCCCCGCGCGGTTCTTGATCTCTCGCTTCTCCATACGTTAATGGGCAACCACGAGAGCGGCGCCCACTGAGATGCTCGTTATCGGGTGGGGGTGGGGGTGGGGTCGGGGGGAGGGGGCGCATTGTTCCCTGCCCCGTCGCCAAGTCAGAGCCAAATCAGCGTCTGAGGTCGAGGCCCAATAAAAACCTGATGATACCTTGCCACGTCGGGTGCCCCCCATAGATGAGCCCGCAACCCAATTTAGGGTCCAACCTGCGGTCTGAGAAACCTCGGTCATAAAATATAAGTGGGGAGAGAAGATGACTACTGTATGGTTATGGAGGCAACGTGGGTCAAAAACAGCCGGTATTGTACATTCTCTAATAGTCTGATGAGTGTAATAAATGAAATAACGGTGAACTTTAACAAGCAACTATTTTGCTGGGGACCCACCTGGAAAGTCTTGAAGGACCCCCAGGGGGTCCCCGGGTCCCGCGTTGAGAACCCACTGTCCTAAACGCGAATGTAAACGCAGTGTGAATTAAAGTGTCCATAGCCAACTGTGACTCATGAAGGGACTACGACGCGTTTAAAAAGTAGATAGTTTTAGCCGGCGGTCACATACTGTGTATGTATACTAAACAGGAACACACACACACACACACATGCATGCACGCACACACACACGCGGTGTGTTACACGCTGGCAAAAATACTCAGAAAAAACACACAAGGGCATTCAGGGCACAGACACACAGTAAATTTGAGCATGAAGCTTCCAAACACATACACACACACACACACACACACACACACACACACTCACACACACACACACACACACACACACAAATTTTCGCCCTCTGTCAGTCTGTCATTACGAGGTGCTCGGATACTTTTCTGAGCGGAGGAAATGGTTCAGCGAGGGCGTCGTCAAAACAGGAAGTGTTTTATGTAGCTGAAACATTCCATTTTTAACTCTCACACAGGCCGGCTAAAATAAATAACACACACTTAGCGACGCAAACCAGGGAGGTGACTCTGTCTCTGTGTGTGAGTGTGCGTGTGTGTGTGTGTATACATGTGCGCATGCTTGTGGATTGCATTGCATGTAAAATTCTAACTGCCTACTTATGTTAACTTGTGAACACATCTTTTTTTTTTTTTTACAATGGCTGTAGTTTATGTGTGTGTGTGTGTGTGTGTGTGTGTGTGTGTGTTTGTGTGTGTGCACATGAAGGATCAGCTCTACCCCCTGGGCGACTGCCTCCCACAGTCCCATGAGTCTAGTGAAGTAATTTCCTCTCCTGTTACAGGAGATGGAGAGAAGGAGCTCTGCAGGTTTCACTTAAAAAAAAAAAAAAAAAAAAAGACAGACTGGTATATATATATATATATTTTTTTTTTTCTTTCTTCAATATATACATATACAAATACATACATATACCTGTTTATATACATATATAAATACATACATATTATATGTGTATAAATATAATGTACATGTACATATATGCCCATACACACGCACATATATATATATACACACACACACACACACACACACACACATGTATATATACAGTATATATACAGTATATACGTACATACATACACACACATACATATGCATATATACAGTAAATGGTTTTTGATCGTCATGACTTGCATATGCATTCATCTGTCCACTAAATCCAAACTTCACTCACTTTGGAGCCCCCGACCCTGAACCTTACGCGGACAACTCGCCGAACCTTCCCTTCTCTGTGCAGCTCCTGGTTCCAATCAACGGGGCGGCCGTCACAGACAACTACTTTGTATATCCAACGGCCTCCAAACGCTGAGTTGCTACAACGGTTTCTCTCCGCAAACAATCTCGGTTGCGATTGCGACACCGCAACAGGGTTTGTGTGTGTGTGTGTGTGTGTGTGTGTGTACAGAAGACACGGACACGCAGCAAGCGCGTGCGCGTGTGTGTGTGTTTCCTATTAGTCACAGTGACGGCAGCCATGCACCGGGGTCTCGCTCCGTCCCAGCTCCACCCAAAGCAACCGACTGGAGTGATGAAAGCTGCGGTCACTGCTGTTCACATGGACACACAGTGGGTGGCAGGTCACACACTTTCTGTGAAAGACGAGGGTGGACGTAGATGTTCGAGTAAGATGCTTTTTTATTTAATTACATTTTTTTATTCGACTCCGCCCTGTGCGATGTTGACCCGTCCGTGCTTTCATGTGCAATGAAATATGAAATGCGTAGAAGTACCTTTGGCTTTGCGCTGATTGATTGTGAAAGCCCTTTATTAAAAATTGCTGTATAAATATTATCATATTAACGTCGACAAGAAGAATAAAACCCATTTACAGGAATCGACAAATTGTAAGCATTTGAAGTTCTCATGGGAATAGTTGGGATGCTCGGCTCCATCTCCCCGTTCAAGGCAAGTAATGAGGGACGAATCCAAGACCTGGGTTCAGTGCAAAAACCCGCTCCATATTTCAGCAAAAGCTAAGACGATGCCACAGTCTGACGGTGCTTGTTTTCTTGATGAATTCCCTGTTTGCTGCCACTATTTCCATTGCTGCGCTCCAGTGTTTTGACTGTTGTTAAACCCAAAACGCATCAAAACCTGAGTGTAGACGAAGATGAGACGCCTGTAACTCACCACAAGAAAGTGAAGTAAGTGATGCACTTCAACTCTATTTAAAAAACAAATATTTTCACAGGACTTGACAGGTCCGATAAGGTGTTCCTCCAAAGGCAGCGATTTGTCGTGAAAGTGCAAAATAGGTCATCTTCAGCGTCACACGATAGGGCAGGGCACACATTTGGGTGTAAAAGAGTTCACAACACCGCATCATGTAACCTTTCCCTGGAATGTGGAGTGAGTTTTTGCACTGAACGCAGATTGTGGATTTGTCGCCCGTTACTTCCATTGAACTCCTGATGGAGCAGCGCAAGGCCGGACTACCGACCTTCATACTACATGAGGGCTGAGTGGTACACCAGGGATGCACTTATAAACAGTGTTGGGTGCAACAAGGTACTTTTGAAAGTAACTTGTTACATCACAAGATTACCGCCACTAAAAAGTAACTTGTTAGGTTACAGCGTTACTTACTGAGCTTACTGAGAAAAGTAACTTGTTATACCACTAAATAGGCACAAACCGCAAAAAAATAGGTGATTGACACTGTTCCCATTGCCAGTAGACATGTCACGTCATGTTCGACGTCACGAATGCGCCGGAAAAGGGGCGCGTGGAGTATCCACGCCCGCACCCGCGCCCCGGTCCCTTGCGGCGGAGGGGAGCGGAGACGCTCCTCCGGTTCGGAGACCGGTTTGGGGCGGCGCTGGAGTGGCTCGGAGCCCGGGGAAGTGATCCCCAAACACATATCATGGTCTCCGCATGTGGGGAAAAAGTCAATAAGTTTTGACTTTGAATTCTAAATCCCATACGAAATGATCGAATGATACACAGATATTTCTGTGTATCCATTTATGCAGCAACGAACAAAATTTGTCCCAGGACTGCAGAGTGCAACCTTTCCCACTGAAGAGAAAATCCAGACATTAGGAGGTGTTAGCGTGCAGTGGAAAAGAAGGTGAGCCCTTTTCAGTTACCAAAAATGAATGCGCATGTTGGCGAGGTTACATTGTCCAGAGGGTGCGTAGCCTCCTGCACGTGTACCTCTCAATGTTCCGCCTCTACCGCCCTTGCATCGCCAAGTCTACAGCCCATAATCTGTAACTCTGCAGGTTAATAACAGGAATGACAGACGCAATATCCCCTTTACAGCTCTTAAGTACCGATTATGTTACGATACAAGTAAACATAAAATCAAGAGGGAACCGGGGCTCAGTGCATATAGCCTAACAAGCTCATACAACACGTCATTTTTTTTTAGCAATTCAACTGCAAAAGCCGAATTATTTGAGGTATGTGAAAAGCAAACAGAAGCCGAGGGTTTCTGACTGGCGGCAGCTGTGCAGCACCGTCACGTTCTTGTCCCTTTCACCCACAAATTCAAAGTAATGCAAATACCTCCACGACGAAAAGGCCGTCGTCTCGGCCATCTCGCGAGCTGAGCTACACATGCGCGTGGACGCGTTAGGCAAGTGGCAAAGAAAAGCCAGTCAATTTGGATGTTCCAAAACTGACCTTTCACCTCTAGCCAATGACGCTTGTCGATCAGAGGAGAAAGAGAAAGGTTCGGATGAATCAGGGATTTTAAATTTTTGTTGTTTTAACCGTTAGGGATTGCTTATTTAAAAAAAACGTGACTAAATAACTGATTACTTGAACGGCAAAACTAACGCGTTCACTCACTTGTTGCAGCAAAAAAACCCCGAGGCTGCTTATGAAACTCTGAACTGTTCCCTTTTTCCCAGTTTTGGACTCGGTGCAATCTAAACAGGGTGACGATACCCTTTGTTGCGCCTCAAATAGGCCCCTGCATGTGCCAACATCTGCTGAGGCAAACAGAACACCGACATCCTTTTTTGGTTTCTCAGTGGAAATGCAGTCACAGCGCCACTGAATCCTGCTGGCCAGGGGGTAAGCCGGGCGGCGAGGTGAGAGGGCAAGCGCCATCACGTGGCATGGATCGGTGGCAGTAGCCCCAAGGTTTGGGGCTCCGTTTGGTGCGTCTGTAGCTAGGGCGGGTAGGGGAATGAGAACAGAGAGGCGTCAAATGATGGCAGACATTTGATATTGTATTACATCTTTACGTCAACAAATTCATAAATTAGACCCAAAAAGCGGGGTGCTCATTTCCCAGGGCAGGGATTTGTTGGATTCTCTAATGGATGCCATCCTGCGGGTCAGTTTTCTTATTTGACAAACCATCCTGCCTTTCATTTTTCATAGGAGAAACATGCTTTCCGTGCATTTTCTTTTACCTCCAGTTTGTTGTCACAGGGTTCCATATGACTGCTATCTGACTGGATATTTCAGTTCTAGTTTCAGTTCAGTATTTTCTTAAGTTCTTCAAATTCAATTTGAGCACCACCGAGTGCACAGATAGACACGGCAATATGAGCAGTTATTTTAGGTGGCATACGATTTGTTCCCAACAAGTTTCGGCCAAATTAAAGATAGGATCAAAGGAGGTCATCGAGTTCAAGTTCAAGATTCAAGAGAGATATTTGTCACATACATACACATACAGTCATGCATATATGCAGTGAAATGTCAGGACACCCGGTGATTCTGCACAATAAGCTCTATAAGCCCTTAAAATACTAAAATGTGCGTAAACGACAAGAGGCGCTGGCGCAGGCGGCGCCACAATCGCGATTCTGGGTTCGATAATTATATCATAGAACTAATTGTCTGTGTTGTATTAAATATACATTTAAATCCTCCGAAATGAAACTTACAAAAGTTGACTCTAGCCTCAAAAAGTTATGGAGATAGATTTACGTATATTTGCAGATTTATTTAGATATAAAATAAACAGCGATGGGCCCAGTATACATCCTTGTGGGACACCTTGACGAATTTTCCAGGAGCTCGACCGAATAACGTCGGCAACAATGCCTGGAGTTCTTCCAGAGAGCTGTGAATGGAGCTGTCCCACTGGGGGGTTATTCTTAGGAGATGGCAGCTTGGGATCAATCCGTTGAGAAAGTGAAGCCTGAATGCCTGTGGAGGTATATTGATCCCATCGCAGCCCCACCAGCCTGCTGGGAAGGGAACGACAACCAGTTTGAGGATGAAGTCATCGCCGAACTTGGCCACAAGTACTGGCTATGGAGGGCGACCACTGTTGCAATGTGTTTGCACAGGCTTTTCCTCAAGATCGAAGTTATTGTTCAGGACAACAGCTGCCAATTTGGAAATAAAATAAGTTGAAGGAGCTGCTCAGTGTTTATTGGTAAAACAAAATGAGTAATTGCCTCAATTGCTTCAGACTGGGAATGTTGGTCTGCAGTGACTCAATTTCAAATGTCACCGCGGTGTGGTTCGTGTCTACGTCTGTTCTAAATCTGTTCTAAATCACTACGAGTCTCTGATAAAAGATGGTTATGACTCTACATTTTGATTGATTTGCTCAAACAGAGAGTCACTGCTAGATACTAGCATCGAGGGATAGGACGACTTATATTTACATTTTTGATTTGTGATCTGATAACTGTCTCAGAAATCACAATTTTACCGCCCGCCTCGGAGCGCCTACTCATAAAAAAAAGAAAAGGGAATTAAAAATGGAGATGCTCACATGACAATGCTGTGACCCCCAAACAGCTTATGTAGAAGGCCTTTTTTCGACTTATTGCTTCATTCTATTCATCCGTTTGCATGGTAAGACAGGGAGTCACCCAGCCGCCGCCCCCGTGACGTTAAATATAATATGTAGTAACAACGACTCCCTTCTCTTCTGAGTGAATTGCCAAATTTTTGTATCCCAAATAAGCAGGGCATTCTGGGAAAAGCACAGCGATCGATCCACCCACACACACACACACACACACACACACACACACACACACACACACACACACACCCATGGTGAGTGAGTGGGCCCACCGTGGAGAGGAGCCATGATGATCCAAACAGACGTTTTGGTCGCAAATTGTTGTAGCAGACCGTTTGAAACACGGGTCAAACCGCAGGTCGGATTCATCAGAAGGGTTTTACCGATATGTTTTTTTCTTTTTTTTTAATCCCCTCCATATCCCAGAATTCCAACTCAACCCCCCCCACAATACACGCACACGCACACACACACACACACTTCTGACAGTCATTTCCACTGGGTTTAGCCGGGAAGCGCAGGAATGGCAAATTTCGGGAGCGCTGGAATTCCGGGGGATCAAACGCGGAGGCAATCCCTCGTGGAATTGATGGCAGACTCACAAACCAGATTTATGGTTTATTTTCTTTATTTTATTTTTTCAAGTGTTTTTTTTTTTTTTTTTTTTTTAAGAACAGCAGCGGAGCAGGGAAAAAACGTTCCAAAGATCCAAAGACCTCGCAGGCTTTAAGTCAGTTTCGTTATTTTAACGTTATAATTACCGCGCTGCGATAATCAAACAATAAAGCTATTGTGGCGCTGGGGCGTGGCGTCTAAAACGAGGCCCTGAAATTGTTGTTTACAGCCCTCCTGTGGAATTTGAAGAGAGGAGTTAAAATTAAAATAAGATTAACAAAAAAAAGCAAAAAAAAAAAAAAAGAAAAGCAATGACAACAGAGGACGACCTCCCCCTCACGTTCAGGGTTTTGAGCGAACACCCTCGGGACGCGCGCGCTCTCCAATCCACCATTCCCAATTTATACCCAAAGCAAACAAACAAGAAAAAAAAGAAGAGAAAAAAATAAAAAAAATAAAAAATAAACACGAAAAAACCCGGCGTTCCTATTTTTAACCGAGCCCGTGACTCTCCGCGATGGGGTGGAAAGCACCCGCTCCGGGGCCCTTTGCTTTTTCCAGCGGCTCGGTCGCCCCACACCGCTCGGGAAAACCAAAATAAACAGGCAGGGAAGAAGAAAACCGCGAGGATAAATACGTCCCGCTTTTCTCTCGCGAGTAACCTTTGTTTTGTTTTGTTTTGTTCCCCCCCCCGTGTACTTCCTTAAAAAGAAAAGAACAGAAAAGAAAAAAGAGAGAGAGAGAGAGAGAGAGATAGACGAAGCGAGGGATAAACATACTCGGCAGGTGCTGCTCCGTGAAGCCAGGCCTCCGCTTTGGCAAAGGCACAAGTGAAGATGTGCAGATGCTGTTTGCGTTTATATTTACAACCTGGATGAAAGGCCCCGGATGGCGCGTCCCGGTGCTTTCCCAGCAGGCGCCCGCGGGACGTGGACGCGCCTTTTATCGCAGGGGATAAAAATCACGAGTCCGCGCCGAATTGAATCAGCTCCAGGTCCAAAGGACGAACTCGAAGGGGAAGGTTCTTTATTCATCACGCGGCACAACACGCGCCGGGACCAGCTCCCCACCTCCGACGACAATCGATTGTTGCGCGTTTTCGGGTGAGAGAGGTCCTCGCCCATGTCATGTGGAGGAAGCACCGTGCGAGCACCGGGGAGGACATGCAAACTCCACACCGAAGGTTTCCCCCTCCACCGGGTGGCCGCCCGCCCGGGCACGGTGCCGACGGCGCCCCGCGGCGGGAATCGAACGCGGGACCTTGTAGCTGGGAGGCGGCAGTGCAGTGCACCGTGCCACATAACGCTACGCGGTTTCTTCAGCTCTTCACTCCGTTACTTGAATTTCCTTAAAAATCAGTGGAGGTAAAGGGGCGGAGCAAGAAGTAAGTCATCTGCCAAATGCCAAAAATCTCCCAATATAATATAACATAATATAATGTGATATAACATAATATAATATAATATGATATATTACACCATATATATTAAAATATATTATGTATTATTCAATGATATGTAACAATATTTGGTTATTCAGAAATAAATATTTAATGTTTAAAAATGACAATTGATTTCTGTTGTCACTTCTGGTTGATAAGTTGATCATTCTCTCCAAAATTCGAACTGCTCAGACACGGAGGGATGGGGATAAATAAACAAGTTGAATCTTTTTGGTGAACAAAAATAAAAATAAATCTAGCCATCCATCCACGGGCGTAAATATAGACGGTGCAGGTTGTGTTTTGCAGAGTACAGGCCAACCCATCTCCATCCTCCGTCAGTAGCGATCGATGACAAAATGATTGAATGTATATGTATATGTAGAATGCTTATTCTACATATACTATGAAAAATACAAATAAACGAACTAAAAAAAACAACTATTCAATTAGGGAATCATTTCTTATTTTCTTTGGTATTTTTGTCATATACAGATACGCAGTGATGATTTCTGGGTAATTTGCATGTTGTTGCCCAACGCCGAGTCTCCGTGTCATCATGTGCCGGGTCATGTGCCGGGAGGAGATCACTGCTTCAGTTCAGGTCCAGGCTGAAGCCAGCTGATCACATCTGCACGCCCCAGCGAGCGGTCGCAGCGGCGGAGGGCAGGAGGAGAAGGACGCAAAGCTCCCAAAACGTGATTCCTTTGGTCGTTCCCATGAACAGTCGCCAGCCCACGGACGACCCCCCCCCCCCCCCCCTCCGCTGCAGCGATGCAGCCGTTGGGCGTCGGCGCCGCGGCCCCCCGTGGTGTGTCGACAGCCACGCAGCACGCAACGCGAGGACAGCAAGACGGATGGAATGTTGCTTCAAATGATCCTCACGTCAGGCTGCTGGCTGTTACATACTCATTTATACTAGTTATACCGGTACACGCCTAATGTGTGTGTGTGTGTGTGTGTGTGTGTGTGTGTGTGTGTGTCTGTGACTGTGTGTGTGTCTGTGCATGTCTGTGTGTGTGTGTTTTTGTGTGTTTGCCTGTGTCTTTGTATTTGTGTATGTCTGTGTGTCGGTGAGTATGTGTGTGTGTGCGCGCACATGTGTGTGTGGGTTTTTGTGTGTGTCTGTGTGTGTGAGTCTGTGTGAGTATGTGTGTGTGTTTTTGTGTGTGACTGTGTGTGAGTCTGTGTGAGTGTGTGTGTGTGTGACTGTGTGTGACTGTGTGTGAGTCTGTGTATGTGTTTTTGTGTGTGACTGTGTGTGTGTGTGTGTATATGTGTGGGTTTTTGTGTGTGACTGTGTGTGTGAGTGTGTGAGTATGTGTGTGTGTGTGTTTTTGTGTGTGTGAGTCTGTGTGAGTGTGTGTGTGAGTCTGTGTGAGTATGTGTGTGTGTCTGTGTGCATGTGTGTGTGTGTGTGTATGTGTTTGCTTCTTAACCAGTAACAAACACTTTCTGTATCTATCAGAGCTGAAATAATAATGTTGATCATTTTGATAATTATTTAATTGTAATACTTTGGTTTGGATCACAATGAATCACAAAAATCTTGTGATAAATCGGAGTTAATATTATGTTGAACCTCATAGTGAAGTTTTGTGGAGAGAGAAAAAAAAAAAAAAAACATGCGGTGACTGTTTTAATCCCTTCAAATGTGTCCAGAACCATAGGAAATCCCACATTCCAAAACCATCCAGGATAAATCCATAAATCCAGGAATGAAGTGATTGAAATAAGTCTTGTGTGGTAAAAAAGTATTAATTCTTAATTCTTCATAAAACCTTATACACACACAATACACACATAAAAACTGCGTGAGCGCAGTAACAGTAGCAGTAGCAGTATCGTTTCACACACTTTGAGTTTAAGATTAAAACTATTTCCTTACGTTCTGGAGAGTGAGACTAACTTTCATCGTCCTTGGTCTTAGAACAAGAACGTGAAATAAAATTAAAATAAATAAAAAAATAAAATGGTGTCTCCGGCTAAAAGTTCTTCCTACAACACGGGAAGTGTGTGGAAATCTTCACTCTGAGTGGGGATTGTCTTTGAGAGGAAACAGATAAAACCAGAAGTGAGTTTTGTCCAGTCAGCACAAAGACAAAGTACATGAAGCACTGTACATGAAGATAAAGACATTGTTTGTCTCCTTTTTTCCGGCTGAAAGTGTCTGGCGCGCAGCAACCGCCGAACCCGCGGACACGGAC